>NW_004754901.1:396424-449363 GCF_000188695.1 Salpingoeca rosetta | reverse complement strand
TACACACACACACACACACACACACACACACACACACACACACACACACACACACACACAAACACACATGCACGTGTCCAGATCGTGAAACAGGCAGTGATTGCACATCACGCGCACTTGCTTTCACGCGCACCGACCAACAATCACACACAACGTGTCGTACCAGGCCTCGATGCACACGCGCCATGTGTCCGAGTGCTTGTTGAGCGCAGACTTGACCTTGAGCTTCAGCACCTCTTCAATGAGAAAGGCAGTCGTGCCCTTGACAGTCTTGGTGTGGGCCTTGCTTGCCGTTTTGCCAGACGCACTCCGCAGCTCAGCCACAACGTACACCTCACGTCGCTTTGCCTGTGCTGCTGAGCTTGCTGTCGACCGCACACTGCCAACACCGTCACCCCCTCTGTCCGGTGACACGTGTGTGTGGACGATGGCACCATCAACTCGGATCACAGGGCTGTGTGGCTCGCACATGCTTGCCGGCCGGCTGTTGCTGGTGTCGCTGCTGCTCACGCTTGTCGCGGTTGTCGTGCGTGACATGCGCCTGCCGTCTCGGTGCTGCTCCGCTTGTTGTTGTTCCTGCTGATGTTGCTGCTGTTGCTGTTGTTGTGCTGTAATTGAGCTTGCAGTTGTGGTGGGCGTGATGGTGCTGCTGGTTGCCGTTGGAGACGCTGTCTGGGGTGAAGAGTTGATTGCAGTTGTTGGGGCGGTAGTGGCGCTGTCGGTGGCAGTCATACCACCACCCGCAGCAACAGTTGGAGTAGCAGCAGAAGTAGAAGTAGCAGCGTCTGCGCCCTGCTTGTCTTGCTGGGTGGTGGAAGCCATGTCTGCAGCCGATATGCCGACCATCAATGGGTGGGACCGGCGGTGCGTCACGCGGCGATCTGTGTGCCGCCGAAAGGAGAATTCGGGTGTGCTCATGGAGAGGGCAATGCCTGAGCCGCGTCGAGACGTTGACTCGCCGTCTTGCTGTGGCTGTTGTTGTTGCTGTTGTTGTTGTTGCTGCTGCTGCTGCTGCTGCTGCTGCTGCTGCTGCTGCTGTGCTTGGCTGTCGTCCGAGTCACCGGCGTTGCTATCAGGCATGGTGGGCTCGTTGGCGGGGGAGGAAAGGACGGATGATGGCGATGAGGATCGTGAGGTGAACACGGAAATGGAGCTGTGTCGCTTGTCTGTTGTTGCGGGCGGGGAAACACTTGAGCTCGCGCCCTCGAGCCCAGCCACAAACGTGATGTACTCTCCACGGTCCGTTTCCATCGGCAGCTTCACTTCTCCGTTCTCATTGGGTAAGAGCAAACCGCCCTCATCAACCAGCGGCTGCTGCTGCGTTTGCTGCTGCTGCTGCTGCTGCTGCTGCTGCTGCTGCTGCTGCTGTTGTTGTTGTTGTTGTTGTTGTTGTTGTTGTTGTTGTTGTTGTTGTTGTTGTTGTTGTTGTTGGTTGCGCATCTGTTTGACGATGTGGCGGGGGTCGACGGTGGTGACGGGCGCCGGCAGATGCACGCCCTTGACCAGCAGGTGGAGCCGCTTTGTTGTGGAAACATACTGCAGTTCGAAGTCCACATCGCCACGGCCAAGCAAGCGCTCGCGGTCGCCTGCACTGCCGCTCCGGCGCATGCTTCTCGACTTTGTTGGGGCAATGGTTTGATGTTGCTGTCTCGGGAATGAGAATATGGACGATTGTAAGATGTGGAAGCGTGCGTGTGTGTGTGTGTGCTGTGTGTGTGTGTGCGTGCGTGCGAGTGTATGGCTTCGTATGCGTTGCCTGCGTGATTGAGAAGTGCTACAACACAAGCTGAGAGCACCAGGTCAAGTCAACGACGAAGAAGAACCACCTTCACCCTGACACACAGCAGCGGATGGGAAAACTGCACGACTGAAATTGACGAAGCTGCTGCCTGGCATTGTATGAACGGGGTGTGTGAAAATCTGCTGTGCCTTCCAACAACTGTCCCGTACGTTGAAAGAACAAGGCTGGAGGAAGAAAAAAAAAGAAAAAAAGAAAGGCAACAGAGAGGATCGAACTCCCATTTTGAGATTCAGAGTCTCATGTACTAGCCATTATACTATGTCGCCGCTTACATTCGGGTCCGCTGGACTTCTGTGACGGCTGCGGCCAAAATGACATCATAGACACGATAGTAGCGAAGAGAGTCTGTGTGTGATTTGCAACAGTGGGAGCTGGAGTTCTGCAAGTGTGTTGTGTCCTCGCACAGACACATCCACTGCACCTTTGAGCACGGTGCTTGCAATACTTCTTCGCGAGTTCGCTGCGGGCATTCCTACGCCCCAAGCACAGCAAGCACAGCAAGCACAGCAAGCACAGCAAGCACAGCAAGCACAGCAACAACGCAGCCAGCTTCTGCAACATTATTTGAAATATGTAAAATTCTCCTCATATACCATCAAGATGACGGCCGCGTAGTATAATGGCTAGTACATGAGACTCTGAATCTCAAAATGGGAGTTCGATCCTCTCCGTGGCCTCACCTTTTTTTTTGCCAGCCTCACAGCTGCTTGGGGGATTTCGTGCAAAGTCACGGTCATTTTTCCCCACTCGCACCCTTCAGACCAAGCAAAGCGCTCGGCTGGCGCGTTCGCACACAACACACAACACCAACACCAGCAGCGCCAACCACCCTCCACGCAGCCACGCTTGCCTCAACAACAGTTGCTTGGGGTTGTCAATGCTCAGCCAGAACGACAAGAGGCAAGCCACACCTTCGACATACGTACAGCTGTAGGTTGTCGCTGTCTCGACACAGCACACCATGTCATCGGGGCGTGCATCGCGCTCAGACAGCAGCGGCGACGTTGGTGAGACGCGGTGCGTGTGCTGCTACCGTCACAATGATGAGTCCATGGTGTGCTGCGACTCGTGCAACGTCTGGCAGCACATTGCCTGCTTCGAAGACATCGACACAGATGATATCCCCGAGGTCTACCTCTGCGAGAGGTGCAAGCCAAGGTCTGTACATATGTACGTCGTGTTTTGTGTGTGTGTGTGTGTTGTGTTGTGTTCATGTGAACGTCGTGTTTTGTGTGTGTGTGTGTGTGTGTGTGTTGTGTTGTGTTCATGTGAACGTCGTGTGTTGCGTGCATATGTACATCGTGTGTTGTGTTGTGTGTGTGTGTGTGTGTTGTGTGTGATTTGTGTTTGTACGTTCCTTGTGTCGTGCGTCCTGTGCTGTCTGTGCTGTTGTGGCCTCTGTGTGGCTGCATCTCTGCAACACGGTGCTGCTGTTTCTGTTTTGCTGCACGGTGTCCCGCCCACCCCCTTTGCGGTGTTCTCCCTCCATGTCGACCTGCCACCTTTTCACTCCTTCTGCCAACACAACGTGTTCACCTCGCTCGTGTCGACCCTTGCTCTCCACAACGACTTCCTCGTGCATCATTCGACAGGCAAGTGGACATGCTGCGGGCCATGCGAATCCAGGACAAGAAGGCGCGTGCGCTGGCGCGGCGACGAAAGCGCATGCCGTTGCCAGAGCCCATCCAGGCAACGCCCTTCCAAGAAACAAATGTCCTCGAGCTCTCGTACGTCACTCCTCGCAACAACAACAGCAACACAACCTGCACATGCTCAACTTCACTCGTACCTGTGCGCACAGCACACGCAAACACACATTAACACATGCGAACACACGCAAACACACCACTTCCCGTCAATATGTGACATGAATTCGGAGCACAAGCCCACCGAATTCCCGCCATCTCCAACTCTCACGCCCTCGCCCGTGTTGCACTTGCGTTTTGCAGAGCACCCGCCAAAGCGGCCGTTGCGAAGAACATCGAGATTAATCAGCTGGATGACATCACAGAGTTTATCAAGGACCAGGACCACCACGTTGTCCAACATCACACCATTGTCTCCGGCAAACAGGTGCGCTCATACACGTTGAATCCTGTGCACTCACATGGGCTGCTGTCGTTTCTGCAACACTCCTTCCACTGGCTTGCTTTCTGCACACCGTCACAACCACAAACGTAACCACCACCAACTCAACCGCGCGCGTCTCGCTTTTGCTGCTGTCTGCCTGGCTGCCTGCCTGGCTGCCTGCCTGCAGGCGCTGTTTGTGCAAGAGGACGTGCCAAAGGGGGCGCCAATCACGGTTGTATCTGGCCGCTTGTGCCTGCGCTCGGAGTTAGCCAAGCAGTACAAGTTGGAGGACACGTTTCTCCCCTATGTTATCTTCTTCGACACGGCCGGCCTCTCCCTGGCTGTCGACGCCACGTGAGCTTGGCGGCAGCGTGCGTGTGTGTGTGTGTGCATGTCTGCATGTATGCGTGTGTGTATGTGTGTGTATGCGTGTGTGTATGTGTGTGTATATGTGTGTGTGCGTGTGTGTGTATGTGTGTATGTGTGTGTGTGCGTGTGTTTCTGTCGATGCCACTAAGCTTGTTGCACAAGCTGTCTTCTCACCCTGTGCTCGTGATGGGTCCACACTCTGCCTCCAATACCTTTCTTTGCATCCCTTCCCCAATCTCCCTCCCTCCCTTCCCCCCTCCTTCCGTTTCTCAGCACGCGAGGGTCTATTGCGCGCTATGTGCGGCGGGCGTGCGATGCGTCGGCGTCGCTGGGCGTGTTCCAGGCCCGCGGCCGCCTGGCCCTTGCCCTTACGGCATCACGCAATCTGCCCAAGGGCGCGGAGGTGACCATCCCCTTTGATGTGGACTGGGCGTCCGTCTCCTACCTCCTCGACTGCGCATGCGGCTCCTCCCTCTGCCAAGGTACAGCAGCAACAATGGCGGTCGCTGTGTGGACGGTGTGTGTGTGTGCGTGTGTGCGTGTGCGTGTGTGCGCGTGTGTGTGTGTGCGTGTGCGTGTGCGTGTGTGCGCGTGTGTGTGTGTGCGTGTGTGTGTGCGTGTTTGAGTGAGTGTGCAAGTGTGCGTGTTCATTCATGGCTTGCCTTTGTCCCTGAATGTAATCCCCACTTTCACCGTCACCAACCTACCCCACCGCCACCATCACCGTCTCTCTTGCCGCCAGTCGCGAAAGCGATGAAGCGGCGGCAGCGGTCGTTGGCTGCAAAGGGACCACGCCGCCCACAGCCGAAGCAACAGCGACAGCCGAAGCAACCCAAGCAGCCAAAGCAGCCGAAGCAGCAGTCAAAATCAGTGCGTTTGGCACACTTGAAAGTGTCTCGTGGAGAGATGGGGGAGGGGCGTGGACGGGATGTGGGAGGGGTTGGATGGAGGGTGCTGTCATGATTGATGTCATGATTGCCGACAGTTACACAGCACTGCTGCTCCCTCGCCATGCACTCACACCGTAAACCTCCAATCCCAACCCCAACCTGCTCACTTACACAATCACCCACCCCCACCACGTATTTGCGCTGGTTCAGGTGTCGTCTGTGCCTGAATCACCAGCAGGCACGCCGACTGCCCGCATGTCACGCGAGGAGCGCAAGCTCATGATGTCTCTCAGACGCATCGATGAGGCGTGTGGTGAGGTGGCAAAGCAGCAGCAGCAACAGCACACACCGGCAGGTGCGCACCCATGGTGTTCATGTGTATTGGATTGTGCGTGTACGTGTGGTATGTGAACATGCACTGAACTCTTGCATTACTCATTTCACCCCCACCACCCTCACCTACCTCCCTCACCACCACCACCACCACCACCACCACCACCGTCATTATCATCACGTGTGTCCTGCATGATGGCTGCTGCTTGCTGCTGCTGCTGAAGGCGGTTCTGAAGCGCGGGCGTCGGAGGGGCGCCGGTCGAGCGGCGGAAAGGGCCGCAGAGCATCCTCCGCAAAGCCTGCAAGGTAACGTGCATGTTCATGCACGTACACACACATGCACAAACACATGCTTGCGCGCACATTGGCTGAATGCATGGGCACATCGTTCGATTGCGTACGGCATGCAAGCCACTCACAGCTGACCTCACGCCCCTCCCAACCACCTACAACCACCTCCTCCACCGCCTCCACCTCCACCTACAACCACCTCCTCCACCTACAACCACCTCCCCCGTTCCCATTGTGTCGATGGTACAGCGGCGGCACGAAAGGGCGTCGGCCTGCGTCACTGCATCTGCAGATGAACCCGCTGGCTGATGCTGCTGGTCGCCTGCCCTCTTCGCCCTCCCTCATCTCCGCATCGGCGTCAGCATCAGCACTAACGCCCGGGTACAACTACGACGCGCGGGCGATGGATGCCTTCCCCGACCCCCCGCACGGGCGAAGTGGCGGCGGTGGTGGGGGTGTTGGTCGTCGTAGCCGTCGCCGCCGCAACAGCACCCCGCATAAGGAGGAGCTGGAGAACTACAACACCATCAGCAGCGCCAGCCAGACCCCGTTTGCCGCCTACCACAACGACGCTTGCGAAATTCTCTCTGATGTACGTTGCTCGCTGACTTGCTTCGTCTTACCTGTGCATTTTTCATGGACGTTGAACGAACGCGCGCGCGCGCGTGTGTTCCAGCCCTTTGCCCCTATAATCACAAGTTTACTCGCCTACACGCTGTGCTTCCTGTTCCTCACTAGCTCCCCAAACTCGCCAAACTCACCACGCCCACCACCACCACCATGTACGCAGCTGCTGTTCCAAGGGCTGAAGGGGCGCATCAGCAAGGCTGCGCGGCCATTTGAGTACAGCAGCCCGCACGTTGGCCGTGTGGTGGCCGTCGCCTTTGAACGCGCTCCGCAGGGCGGGGTGTATGCTCGCAAGAAGTACATGAGCCAGTGGATGCCGGAGTGTGTGCCGAGTCTCGACACGGACGACCTCACACCCTCAACCACCCCCGTAGCATCAACAGCAGCCGCCACAGCCCCAATGACACCAACAACAACAACAACACCGTCAACAACGCATCCTCAGCAACAGAGCCATGGGCAGCAAGCGAAGATGGCAAGCAACCCCTCCACTAACGCAGCGCCCAACGCAAAGACCAACGCTCATTCCAGCACAACCGCCAACGCGGGTGGCGACGGGGAGGCGGCGCGCAGGGTGCGGTTTGCGATTGACGGCAGCAGGTCCAGCCCGAACTGTGGCGGTGTTGGCCCATCGCGTTTGGGTGACGACGACAACGACAACGACAACGACGACTGCGTCAGCAACAGCAGCACCAGCACACGCCGCAACAGCGCCCAGGACGCCAGCGCCACCAACACCACCACCAACAACACCACCACACTCTCATCGTCCACAGGAACTACAGGCGCCACCACCCACACCCACACGAACAACGCGAACGCGAGCACAACGAGCAGCACCGCGGCATCGGCGCTGTCGTGGTCGTGGTGGTGGTCGAAGGAGAGTGCAACGCCTGGCATGACGGCTGAGCCCGCCGCGCAGCCTGTTCCCTTTGTCAGCTTCAAGGAGAGGTTGCGACGATCGCTGCGCACAGTACAGGCCGCCCACCCTGCAACCACCGCTGATGGTGGTCGTGATGATGGCCAGGATGGTGCTGTGACTGGCACGATGAATGCAGCACCAGCAGCAGCCACGACGACGGCCATGGACACGGCCCCTGATGCTGCACACTCTGGCGTCAAAGCCGAGAGCGAAAGCGCTGCTGGGACACCTCGCACGCAGCAGCAACTACAACAGCATCAACAACCACTACTACCGCAGCAGCAGCAGCAGCAGCAGCAGCAGCAGCAGCGTGTTGTACAGGTGAAGCAGGAGCCTCCCATGCTTGGAGTCAAGACCGTAGCAGCACCATTGGTCACGACACCACAAACAGGAGCAACGAGTGCTTCAGGAATAACTGCGGGCAGCAGTGCCACAACCACAACGACGACCACCGCCACCACTAATGTTGTTGCACCTGGGGCCGTGGTGAGCCAGATGCCATCCAGACCGGCTGTGCACCGCAATGTGCATGGCCTGCGGGTGAATGCATCTGCACCACCATCAATTGTGGACGGTGCAACGTCGCCTGGCGTGTCGTCACCGCTGTCGGCACAGGGGTCGTCTGTGTTCCTCCCCGACTCACCGGCATCCTCCTCCCCAGCAGCGCCCAGCTCCCCATCGTCGCTGCCGTCACCAATGCTGCTGCAACAACAACAACAACAACAACAACAACAACAACAACAACAACAACAACAACAACAACAACAACAACAACAACAACAACAACAACAACAACAACAACCAGACCACCACCCCCACCAGAAACACAAGAGCGGGCGCGTTGCGGAGCTGAAGGCAGAGGCGATCCCGACACCATCAAACGCAGCAGCAGCAGCAGCAGCAGCAAAATCAGCGACACCGTCGTCGCCTGCAGCGCCAGCATCAACGGCAGCGCGTGGTAGCCCTGCATCTGGGAGGAAACGCAAGTTGTCGCTGGCAGACTACCTGAAGCGCCGCGGCCTTTCAAAACCCACCCCACCTTCATCGCCATCGCCATCATCATCATCATCATCATCGCTTGCATCTGCTACGGCATCGGCTACAGCCACCAAGTCGCCAGCGGCAGCACCAAAGACGACATCTCCAGCGGTCGCGACGAGTCACGGGAGCGGTGCAGCTTCGAACACAAAGGCTGCCCCAGCTAGCACAGAGGCTGCCCCAGCTAGCACAAAGGCTGCCCCAGCTAGCACACCTTCAGCCACCATGCCTGCCACAACTACAAAGGCGCCTGCGACGCCTGCGAAAGCGTCTTCAGCCACCACGGGTGTCGCTGCGCCTTCTACAGCAACACCGGTTGCTGCATCCACAACACCAACAGCAACAACAGCAGCAACAACAACAACAACAACACCTGCTACTGCTGCTGCTGCTGCTGCTGCTGCTGCTGCTGCTGCTGACAGAGCGCATGACAGTTCCCAGCCACCACAGGCAGCAGCACCGGCTGCGACTGCAACCACCGCAGCAAAGCCAGAACCTTCCACAAAAACACCAAAACAAACTCCCAAACCAACCGCAGCGAAGCCAAAATCAATGGCAAAGGCGGCTGAGGCTGCGGCTGTTCCGCAATCCCGTGCTGCAAAGGACGACGCCAAGACGGCTTCAGGTGCTGTTGTGACACCGAAGGAAGCAAGCAGTGATGCCGGCCCAGCGTCTTCGAGCAACACGACACGAGCAACAGCACCACCACCTGTGAGTGATGAAGGCAACAAGGAACAGCAGCCGGTCGCTGCCAAATCGCAAGAAGCGACGCAGCTGCCACAGACACGCAAGAAGGTGCAGGCGCAGCAGAAGCAACAGCCCCCTTACACACAGGACGACAGGGCTGGGGTGGCATCAAAGGTACAGGAGCACAAGCAGTCGACCAAACGACCTCAGGAAGAGCAGCCGCAGCAGCAGCAGCCGGAGCAGCAGCAGCAGCAGCCAGGGGCAAGTGAGAAGACACAGGAAGCAGATGCCAAGGCGCTGTCTTCTTCTTCCGCTGCTACTGCCGCTCTAGTGACTGATGAAGCGAAGCAGGCTGCGGTGAAACAAACCAAGAAGCAAGATGAGTTCACCGCAAGCGGCACGGGCACAGCCGACACGACAACTGCACGAAAGACCAAGACACTCCACACAACAGCAGCAGCTGCAGCAGCAGCAGGTGGTGGCGCTGATGTTGTTGTTGAGCAGACGCAAAGCGCCGCACAACAACAGGAAGCGCAACAAGAGCAGCAGCAGCAGCAGAAAGTGCAGCAAGAGTGTGACGAAAAGGCGCAGGAAAGCAGCCCGCAGCAGCGGAAGAGCGGAGCCACGCCCGTGCATACGGCTCAGCCTGCATTGGCCACTGCCACCTCAACGCACGCGACCCTGCCTGCTGTCAAGACTACGGCAACCGCACCTGCGCCCACGTATGATGTCGATGGCGACCGTGATGATCGTGCTGATCGTGCTGGTCGTGACGATGCTGGTGAGCAGCCACGAAAGCGCGCGAAACAGCGGGCGCCTTCGCCAAGTGATGATGGCGCAACCGCTGTGGAACGAAACGCACGTGCGGGTGCGATGACAGCAGCGGTAGCGGGCGGCGATCAAGTCAAGCAGAGTGCTGCGGCGCCTGCAAGCAGCGGTGCTGATAATGCTGCTGCCACCGGTGCTGCTGGTGATGATGAAAATGCAGACGACGAATTCAAACCAGCACCACCACCACCAGCAAAGGTAACAACACCACCAGCCACACCAGCAGCCAAAACATCTGCAGCGCAACCATCACCGCCATCTGCCACGGAGCAGCCGGCGCCACCAGCAAAGGCCGGTCGCGGTGATGATGATGATGATGATGATGTTGCTGCCGCTGCTGCTGATAACCCAGCACTAGCAGAAACAGCAGCAACAGCAACAGAGGCGCCACACGAGACACCCACTGCAACAACGTCGCAGCCGTCAGCAGTGCGAGCGGCCCTTGCTGACTCTGGCAAGCGTGACGTGCCTGCTGACACTGCTGGTGTGGATCGGCAGCCCTCACTGGATGCAGGATCCGAACAGCCGCCCAAGCGCGCGAAGCGCTCAGCTCCGCCCACAGACGCGCAGGAGCACACAAGCCAACGCGAACAACAGCAACAGCAACGGCGACAGCGGCGGCGGCGCATGGGATCAACGGCATCATCGTCCAGTGGACGGCCGTCGCGGGAATCGTCGCGCCCACGCTCCCGCCGCCCCTCACGTGCGCACACGCCAACAGAGGACAGGTCTGCCACCACGACCACCATGTCCGCCACGTCTGCTGCTGCGGCCACCACGGCGGCCACCACGGCGACGACGACTGCTAGCACGAGCCGGGCTGGGAGCAGCAGGGCGAGCCGGGCCAGCAGCAGGAGCGGCAGTGTGTCACGCAGCGGAAGCCGCCGGCGCTGGCGAAGAAACATGTCTCCACCGCCGCCACCGCCGCCACCTCATGACAGGAGCAGGGACAGGGATGGAGACCAGGTACCGCTTGACCGAGAGCGGGACCGTGGTGACAGGGACAGAGAACGCAGCATGCGCGACTTGGAGCCTGGACGCGATCGTGAGCGTGAGCGTGAGCGCGGCAGCCGCATGCCGCCACCGGCCTCTGCGTCCACTTCGACGACTTCTGCGTCTTCCGCAGCTCGCCCTGGTGGTGATCGGGACTGGCCCCGGGACAGGGACAGAGACAAGGACCGCGACCGTGACCGCGACCGTGACCGTGGGTATGACCGTCGCCTGTGGAGTCGGCTTGGTGACACGAATGGCCCACCATCGTCGTCGTCATCTCCGCCGCCACCACCGCACCCGGCGGCCGGCACCTGGCCACGTGATCGTGACCGTGATCGTGACCGTGACCGCGACCGTTATGGTGGTCGTGACCACATGTGGGGACGCGATTCTGGCCCACCGCCGCCACCGGGACCACCGCCACCAGGGGGACCACCTCTGCCATACGAAAGAGACCGTGAGCGTGAACGCGAGCGCGAATGGGATCTGCGGGACCGTGGGCGTGAGCGGGACTGGGGCGATCGCGGCGGTGTCGGCGGCTGGGAGCGCATGCACGACCGACCAGGCTGGGATCGTGATCGTGATCGTGACCGTGACCGTGAAAGGGGACGTGATTTGATGCGTGACCCGCGCGACTGGGACCGAGACAGAGACAGGGACAGCGATAGGGAACGCGATCGGGAGTGGGACCGGGACAGGAGAGACATGCGGCGGTATGGGCGCGCGCCGCCGCCACCGCCAGGGCTTCGCGATGACGGTCGACGGTGGGAAGAAGGCCCCCCACCACCAGGCCTGGCGGGCCCGCCAGGGCCAGCACCACCGGCAGGGCCGCCACCGCACCACCACCCCATGTACGGGCCACCGCCGCCATCCTACCGCCGCCCGTACCCACCACACCACCCGTACCCTCCTCCGCACCACCACCCCCACCCCCACCACCACCACCCACGGCACCCCGCTGGACGCGGTGCGTCTCCGCCAGCAACACCGCCACGTGCGCCGTCCATCCCCTCGTCGTCTGCGTCCCCGCAGCGCGATGACGGCCGGCAGGGCATACACGCCCGCCCGCCCCCAGCGGCCCGCGCAGCGTCCCTCTCGCCGGGAAGAACACCGCCGCCAGCAGCCACAAGCGGCGGCAGCGGCGGTGGCGGCAGCGAGGGCGGTCGTGGCCGTGGCCGCGGTCGCTTTACCAGCAGGTTTAGGCGCGGTGGCGGGTGGCGCGGCAGAGATGCAGAGCTGGACAGGGAGCGGGAGAGAGACTGGGACAGGGACAGGGACAGGGACCCGCGTGATTGGGACCTGAGAGAGGAGTGGCTGGAACGCCGGCGCTTTTCGCCGCCCCCATACCGCTATCCCACTGGCGATGATGGTGCTCGCCCGCGCAAGGCCGACGACAGGCATGATGCAGCCCCACCGCCACCACCGCCACCACCACCACCACCACCTGGAGCGCACGCGTACCGCCGCGACTATGGCAGCCCCCTTCGCCTGCGTCGCCGCTCTCGTTCTGCGTCCCCACCGCCACCACCACCACCACCACCGCCACTACCATCGTCGTCAACGTCCAGCGTACTGCAGGGTGAGGGCCGTGGTGGCAGGTACTGGTCGGTCCCGCGTGATGAGCGACGCGAGCGAAGCGCAAGCCCGCGCAGGCACCCCCAGCGCAGGTGATCTTGCTGAGAGGGGAGCACAAGCGTGCGAGGGAAAGGGCACGCAGTGGGTGACCCAAAAGCAGAGTGGGACAAAGGACAGCGGGTGTTTGCTCATCAGAGCGCGTGCGCGTTTGTGATGACTGTTGATGTCCTTTTGCGCGTCTTGTTGTGCGTTTGTTGTGTGTGTTTGCTTGTGCGTTCCGTTTCGTTGGTTTCCTGCTGGCCACCTCGTACTTGGCAGCCACCAAACAAGGGGCAGCGTGAGATAGTGTGTGTGTGTGTGTGTGTGTGTGTGTGTGTGTGTGTGTGTGTGTGTGTGCAGGCAGTGTACGAAACGCAGGGGCGGGTTTTTGTGTGCGGTCGAGAGCGTGTTAGCATAGTGTGTGTGTGCGTGTTTGCTGCATTCCTTCATTTCTGTGTGATCTTCACAAGTTTGTTGTTCTCAGTCGTCAGTCCATACACGGTGTTACATACACATGCAACGGCGGAACGAAGCGATCAGAGAGATGCATAATGCTTGGGGAAGGGGAGATGAAAGCGCCTCGACGTGGTGTTGACGATGGCGTGGACGACGTGTATGTGTGACACGATGTGTGACATGATGTGACGTGACGTGATGACAACGTCCCACAAGAACAAGAAAAAAAAAAAAAAGCAAACGCACAAAGGGCGATGCCCTGACGTGTTCCATGTGCATTGCTGGCTGTGATGACGAGGTCATGTGTGATACTACTGTGACCTTCCTTCCTCAGCTAGCACAGCCGCCAGCGGCTTCGCCCAGCGATCAGAGTTGACGGATCGAAGCCACCAGCCGTTATCGGCGTGTGAAGACGCGAGTGTTGCCGTTTTGCTTCCTTGCTGCTATGGAGTTGCTTCTTGTCGTCTACTCGCCCTCACGCGCTCTCAGCTGCCCAGCGACGCAAATTTCTGTTGGGGATGTGTTTGATGCTCCCAGCAATAACACACCTACTGCACGTGCCATCCATCGTACATTCCTTGTGCTTTTTGGCGTTGCCAAACGTGGTCGACCAGTCGAGGTGTATTTCATGTGTGACTCACATACACACACACACACACACAAACAACACACACATACACACACACACACGCACACACACACACACACATACACATGCATATGAAGTATGAACCAGAGGGGACTGAAAGCCTAAAGCTCCTCGTTCTGCAGGCGAGCGCTTTCCCTGAGACCGTGGCGGGCCCAGTACTCAAGCTCAGCATACGCGGCAGTGCCGTGCCGCTTCACCTCGCCAAGGTGCGCATAGATCTGGTGGGTGTATGTGCACGTGTATGTGTGAGGATGTGAGGGTGTGTGTGTGGGGGGGGGAGAGTTGAGACAAGACGATAAGCTGGAAGGTGGGCGAAAACGCACACACAGACAGACAGACAGACAGACAGACGCACACAGACACACAGACGCCACCTTGAGGGAGCCGTGATTGTCTGATCCAGCGGTCATGACGAGATTGTACTTCTGAGCGAGACCGGCAATAATGGCGTGATTCTCCTCATCAATCTCAGAACTGAACGCCTCAATGCCCCACAGCCCGGCGGCTGCTAGGTCGCCAACCCTGTGCGCGCAATAGTGAGCGTGAGTGAGTGAGTGAGTGAGTGAGTGAGTGTGTGTGTGTGTGTGTGTGTGTGTGAGTGAGTGAGTAAGTGAGTGAGTGTGTGAGTGTGTGAGTGAGTGAGTGAATGAGTGAGTGAGTGAGTGAGTGAGTGAGTGAGTGAGTGAGTGTGTGAATGAGTGAGTGAGTGAGTGAGTGTGTGAGTGTGTGTGTGTGTGTAAGATGTTGATACTCGCAATTCACACCACACCCAGGTCGCATCGTACTTGTCGACGAAGACGGTTTTCCACTTTGAGCCGAGCGTGGGCGGATGGGCGAGCACAGCGCGGCCACCTGAACGAAGGGGTGATTGTGTGTTGGTAAGAGGGAGTGTGGGGGAAATGTGGGGAGCAAAGCAACACATGGCACAGTCATTTCACAGACACACACACATACACAGGCAAACAGTCACACAGACGCATGCAAACAGACACACACACACACGCACGTAGACAAACAGACACACCTGCTGCGTTGATGAGTTTGATGGCGTCGATGATTGGGAGCGGGCGGAACGCAATGTCGCGCTTGGCGAGGGTCTGAACACGAGCAGGCGACGGTGATCGTGAGTGGTCATGGCGATGGTCGTCGTGATGGCGAGCATGGTGATGCAGACGGTGATTGGGTTGAATGTTGTGAGTGATAGCAAGGCCCTACCAAATCAGCAACAACAACAACAACAACAACAACAACAACAACAACAACAGCAACAGCAACAACAACAACTTAAACAACAACAACAACAACAACAACAACAACAACTTAAACAACAACAACTTAAACAACAACAACAACAACAACAACAACAACAACTTAAACAACAACTTAAACAACAACAACACCAATCCATCGTGTGTGTACCGCGGAGTGCATGAGGGCTTCCAGCTCAACCCCGGTTTTGCCCTCGCGATCCTCATCGTAGAACACATCACCATCTGCCGTCAGCTGGCGGCACCAATGATTGATGGTGGTGGTGGTGGTTGGTGGCGATAAAGGAAGGGGGAGAGGGCATGAAGGCACACGTGAATGAATGAATGAATGTACATGTCAAGCGACACGCTGCAGCGCAACAGCCATACGGATGCAAACACACACACACACGTACACATAAAAAAGAGGGTCACACATGCAAACATACACACGCACACATACACACACACATACACACACCCAACAGGTACACAGCACCAATCACATTCGCAACACCGCATTGCATGTGCGCGTGTGTGCGCGTGTGCGTGTACGTACCGTTGCAACACCATCGCCTGCGCGTGGGCCAAAGATGAGATCTTCGCGGATGCCGACCACCTCAATCAGGTACGCACTGGTGGATGGACACACGTGTGCAGCGTGAACGGAATGTTTGGAGTGGTGCAACTGCAAGGGTGCATTGACAAGGAAAGGCATCCACAGAGAGGGGGGCGAGCGTGCACACAAACACACACACGCACGCACACACACACACACACACACACACACACACACACACACACACACACACACACACACACAGAGGCACACGCACACAGAGGCACACGTACACACCGGAAGTGTGGGCGGCCGAGAGAAGTTGGCTCCATCAAGTTGGCGTTTTCTTTCGCCCACTCGGCAACCTGACAGCAATAATGAGAGGGGTGGCAAGTGAACACATGTACATACACATACAGACACACATGTATACACACGCACAAACATGCGCGCGAACATACAGACAAACAAACAAACACACACACACACACACACACACACACACACACACACACACACACACACACACACACACACACACACACACACACACACACACACACACAGAGTCATGCGCGCGCAAGGCACCTCATTGACGACGAGGGGTTTAAAGGCGGCGTGGCGATCGGCGGATATGAAGTAGGGTTTGCCCGCGTCCGAAGCCAGCAGCGTGTTGAGGAAGGAGACCATGTTGTTGTTGCGCGTCTCACGGCTCGTCTTGACCTGTACAGTGCAGGTAGTGTGGCAGAGAAGCAGTCGATCAGCGGCACGACAAAGTCAAGTCACAGCAACGAGCAACAATGGGCAGCAATGGGAAGCAATGAAGAGCAATGAAGAGCAACATGTTGCTGCACACACATACACACACATACACAGTCGCATGCACAAGGATGCATGAATGCGGACCTTGGCACATTCGCGCTGCAACGTGACCATCTCGGGGGAGAGCTGGCGTGCACTCCAGGCGGAGTCTGGGAAATAGCCGAGGAGGTGGTGTTCCTTCTTCTCCCACTCAACCGTGATCTCAACGCCAAACCCAACACCAACGCCGGCCTTCTTTGCCGCCTTCTGAATCTCCCGTGTGCGTGGCAAGTCCCGGATCATATCGTGGTCTGTGATCCACAGCGCATCCAGCCCAATGCGTGCAGCCTCCTGTTCGTTGATATTTGGGGTGGGGTGGTGCGTGTGTGTGCGTGTGCGCGTACGTGCGTGAATGTGCGTGCGTGTGTGTGTGTGTGTGTGCGTGTGTGTGCGTGTGCGCGTGCGTGCATGAATGTGCGTGCGTGCGTGTGTGTGTGTGTGTGTGTGTGTGTGTGTGTGTGTGGATGCAAATACACGGGTGCGTACGTATGGTCGTTCTCCTCCTCCCTCCTCCTCCTCCTCCTCCTCCTCCTCCTCCTACTCCTACTCCGCCTCTTCCTTCTTTTTCTTCTGTTCTCCTTTCGTTGCGACCGACCTTGAGCTGCTCCTCTGCTGTGCGATCTCCATCAGACTCCGTGGTGTGACAGTGCATGTCCACCGCAATGTCGTCCATGGATTGTGCAGGCCGCACTGCTGGTCGCAGCGACAGCATCAGCCTGCAAATTGATTTTATGCGCGCACGTGTGTGAGTGTGTGTGTGTGCGTGTGTGTGCGCGCGGAATGGAGGGTCAGCAACAGACACACACAGGCTAACCCACACACCCACACAAAAGAACACACACCCGCACACACACACACACACACACACAAACACACACACACACACACACAACACACACACACACACGACACGCACGCACGCACACACACACACACACACACACACACACACACACACTCACTCACTCACTCACACACACACTCTCTCGCTCTCTTTCTCTCACTCACACGCACTCACCACAGCATAATGGCGACGGCGATGACACTGCCAACCGTGGCGTCCATCCGCCTCACAGCCAACGCAGCCATCTCCACTTCCGCTCTTTTGCTTCCTGTTCGTTCACAACGTCCTTCGCAGACTTTTGTTTTACCAACAACCGTCAACAAAGGCAAAATCTTTTTTACCACATTTGCACGAGGTGGGAAGGACTTTGTGGTTGCGTTCTGCCTGACGAATCGGCATACAATCGCACTTGTTCGAGGCGTCGCAGGTGGCGATGAAGGCGTTTAACAGGGTTGGGTTTTTTCTGTGCCTGGTTTCTCGTTTTGTTTGGCGAGTGTGCAGCCACCCCAGATCAACAACGACAGCAGGTTGGCTGCTTGTCGTTGCAGAGGGAGTGTGTGAAGCACGCCTCACACACCCACACGGCTGACGAATTTGACTGTGACAACCCGAGCGAACAAAGACGCAATCAAGGCAGACAGGCCGATCGCGCACACACATGCATGCACGTCCAACCGACCGAACCAACAACACGCAGAACCAACAACCCCGAACAGACTCGCTCTCGCTCCCTCAATCGCTCCCTTGCTCTCTCTTGCCTGCTTCTTGCTTGCTGGTTGAGTTTGAGGAGCATCCTCCTCATCACCTCCACCCCACCAATCAGCAGTGACGAGAAGGTTGGTCCCCTATCTGCAAGATTCATATGGCTGGTTGATTGGTTGGTTGGTTGGTTGGTTGATGTTTGTTCGGTTCTGTCACTTGAGCAGCTTGGATGGGGTAGCTCCGTGACAATCGTCTTTGTTGCGTTGTTTGCATGTTGCTGACCTCCTGTGTTCGAATACTCACGGCTTGCATACGTGTGCCTTGCTTCCCACCACCACACACGACCACACCGGCAACCCTTGCATGTGTGTGTGTGTGTTTTGCTGTCACAGTTTGACAACAACACTGCGACAGCAGCAACTTTCAAAACCCACAAAGGTGCGGCGTCGTGGCATGCATGCTGCTTGTTGGGCCATAGCATGGGCGCGAGTGGCACATGCACAAGCCACGCACCGCTTTTCTGCATGTGTGCATGTGTGTGCCTTTGTATGTTTGGCTGCGAGGTTTGGATGCAGCGCAAAAAGAAGGCACGGTTCCTTTGGCCGACAAACCCCCATGTCTCAAGAAGCACAACACACGACGTACACCGGGTGCACACACAAGTCGCTCGACTTATTTCCTCATTTATCTTTCTGCATGACCTTGACTGCGGCTTCACACAACAGACACCAACACAGCGGAGAGGTCCATTCAACACACCCGGCACAATCCTTACACCACGTGTGCTGAGAAGAGGAAGAGAAAGGGATTGCCACCATGCTGTCGTCCCCAGCTGGGACGACACAGGTTCAATCACGTACGTTTCTCTCTCTCTCTCTCTCTCTCTCTCTCTCTCTCTCTCTCCCTCTCTCCCTGTGTGTGTGTGTGTGTGTGTGTGTGTGTGTGTGTGTGTGTGTGTGTGTGTGTGTGTGTGTGTGTGTGTGTGTGTGTGTGAGTGAGTGTGTGTATCTCTGCTTGCGTGTGTGTTTTGTGTGTTTGTATATGTGTATATCCCTTGTGTGTGCGTGCTTGATGTCGCAAGTCTTACATTGACACAACTGTTCACTCACACTTTCATTCCCTTCCCTCGTCCCGTTCTCGGCACGGCTTGCAACCCGCAGCGACCGCAAGCAAACAGTCATCCCCAGTCATGGAGCGAAGAAGACGGCCGTACACCACGGCCCTTCGATATGACGAGATCACGACACTCGCCCCCGTCTTCTCCCTGGTGCGTACACACGTATGTGTGTATGTGTGTATGTGTGTATACATGTGTGTGTGTGCTTGTGTATGTATATGTGTGTGTATGTGAATGTGTGAATGTGTGTATGCATGTGTGTGCGTGTGTGCTTGGGCGAGATCACATCCTTGATTCAATACGTGCACGAACCGTCGTTGGGTGGATTTTGATCTGGCAGACGCAAGCCGAAGCAAGGCATCCCGTGGACACGTTCCAAACAGTCGAAGTAGAGGGCGCTGTGTCAATGCACGCCGCTCACGAGCACCAACAAGACCTTCACCTTGAAGATGCCCTGGCCATCATGACCAAGTATGCTTTTTGCTTGCAAGCATGCATGGTGGTTTGCTTGCATGCATCGTACCATCGTACAATTCATGCTAGAAGCACAGCTGTTTCTGCGCACTCGCTGATTCTGTTCCCGCTGATATGCACTCTCCCGTCACGTGCACACTCCGCACTCATTCACACGTGTCTCAACCACCACCATTCAACACGACAGGGGCACTGATTTCTTCAGTGTGCGTGAGAAGAGTGCAATTGTCCGCGTCACACTTCAGGTGAGCACACGCGAGTATTCGCTGCATGGTTCTCAGTCGCGTATGTACACATGTCATTGCAGTGAAACCAAAAGCAGGTGGAATACACAGACACACACACAGACACAGACACACACACACACACGCCATTACCAACACCTCACCTGCCTCACGCTACTCTTTCCACACACAACGCACACGCACATACACACCACAGTTGTCGTCGCAGTATGACCGCATTGTCATCTTTCGCAATGGCACGCCACGTGTGCGCATCGAGATCGAGAGCATCTGTGATGCCAGATGGGGACTCATGCCTGCAGGCAACGATCTCAAAGCGAAACACGGCGAAGTCGTGCCAGTTCACGACGCATTCTGCATTGGTATGACTGGTTGCGAGCAAGCACATGTACGCTATGCATGCGTTCCCTATGCTTACGAACATGCAATGGCACGACACATACGCGTGCACTCACACACACACAATCACACACACACACACACTTACACACACACACACACACACACACACACCACACACTACACACACACTACACACACACACACACACACACACACACACCCACACACTTACACACACACTTACACACACACACACACATACACACACACTCACACACGCACACACACACACACACACACACACACACACACACACACACACACGCACACACGCACACACGCACACGCACACACCGCAGTGTTTTGGCACCACTGGATGGACTGGTCATTTCTGAACCTCAGAGGCCTAGATGCAACAGCGGTGCAAGCATGGGTGGGAGGACTCAGGGCGCTGCTTCGCATTTCAATGAAGCCGCGTTTTGATAGTTTTGCAGTGCGGCTGCAGCGGCTGTTTGTCGCGTTGCATGCAGGCAATCAGCCACTCTCAGACACTACACTTCTTGCCAAGCTGGCGCGCGGTGTGAACGCAATGCCAGTGGACCACAGGTGCGCACGTGTTTGCATACATGTGTGAATGAAGAACGTGTACAAATGTGTGCATGCATGTGTGCGCGCGCGTGTGTGCACAACGCATCCTGACCCTTGTTGATGCAGCAAAGATGGCCTTTTTCTTCTCCCTTTGAAGGCGGTATCATACCCCTGACACATCTGCGGTTCCACGAGTCCTCACCTCACACCATCACACGTCGCTCCCTCTGGTGGTTTTGTCCTGTCTCCGTGGCTATAGCTGCGTCTCCACATTGGCTGCAACGCAATTGCGTGTGCGCGAATTCCTGTCCTTGACAGACACTGACACGCCAGTAAGACTAGAATGTGTACATGTCATGGCTTTTGATGTGATGTGCTTATGTGCGTGATGAGAATAGTGGTTGTCGACGTTGACGAGAGAAGGCGTCAGTGTCTTCGCACTGCAGTACATGCTGCGCACTCACACTCACACACCCATACTCACACACACACTCACACTCACACTCACACACACACACTCACACTCACACACACACTGCTCTATATTTCCACCCATCTAGGACACGCTGGTGCATGCGAGCGCAGTCTATTACGCGCACGTGGCTGTGATGCATCCGGAACTTGCAGATGTGTTCGTCAAATACACAGGCAGCGTTTATCAAGCGTAAGTTGTTGGTGGTTGGTGGTTGACGCATGCTCTTTTGCCTGCAAGCACAAGCACATGCGAGTCACGACAGCGACGACGGTTGTGATGGCTTACGGTCGATTACAGACATGCACACTCGTCTACTCACACCTTCGCCCTGCCACACACACACACACACACACCCATCACACACACACAAACACATCACACCCATCACACACACACACACACACACACACGCACACAAACACATCTCACCCATCACCCACAAACGCGCACGTCCATGTGTTAGGATGACGGATGACGCGTTTGATTTGTTCCTCCATTGCGAGCAAGAGGAGGAGCCATCCAAGGAGGAGCGATGGAAGATTGTGGACCAATATGAACCATCACCAACATTGCGACACCACCACCGGCTCTCACTAGCAGGGTATGTTGGAAATAAGGACACGTTATCGCGTGCGTATGTCATGGAAACATTCGTTCGCACGCCACCATCGCGGGTGTTGTTCGATTTCATTGTTCACACACGCACACGTGAGCGTGTGCAAAAGAATGCTCACTGCAGCCACAACTCACCGCCTTCCAATCCTTCCCATCTCAACATTTCCCCGAACTTCTCCCAATCTTCAGGTTCGTTGCGTATCTGCTGAGCGACGAGCACGGGAGCGCCCTTGATCCGGCCCACCGCCACGTGTGCCAAGATATGACGCAGCCGCTCTCGCACTACTTTGCCTCTTCCTCCCACAACACATACGTGAGCGAGCGCCAGAAAGGCTGTGAGTCGTCCGTGGAGATGTATGTGCAGTGCCTGCTGCGCGCCTGCCGGTCCGTCGAGTTGGACTGCTGGGATGGCGATGATGGCGAACCAGATATCACGCACGCCGCAGCGTAAGTCGCGATGATTTGTCCACGCGAACGCACCTTGGTCTTACTTTTCCGACATTGGTGTGAAGACTGTGAAGACTGTGAAGACTGTGTGCCTGCGTATGTGCGCGAGCGTGTGCTTGAAGGTTTGGGAGTACAGTTTCAGATTCAATACTGCGATGCCAACCTGTACGCTCAAGCCTCACCCATGTGTATTTACTCATTCTCTCCCCCGCTCACCCACTCCCTAACACACACACACACACATACACACATACACACACACACACATACACACATACACACACATACACACACACACATACCTCGCTTGCCTGTGCAACTGTGCACGATAACAGGCTGCCGTTCAACGGAGCGTTTGCATTCACATCGCGCATCAAGTTCGCGTCTGTGGTGCGGGCCATCAACGATTATGCATTTGTCAGCTCGGATTATCCGCTCATCCTCTCCCTCGAAGACCACTGCAGCATCAAGCAGGTGCCGTGTGCTTGTTTCTCTCGATGCCGTGTGTGGTGCTTGTGTTGTGTGCTCATTTTCGAGGGATTCTGTGTTGAAAGAAGAACAATGCAAATAAGCGTGCTTGTCACACTTAAATGCCCTCACTCATCCCCACCCACCCATCATCACAACCACCATCACGTTTTGCCCCCCCCCCCAACACACCACTACTGCAGCAAGAGAAGATGGCACGGTACTTTGTGGAAGTGTTTGGCGACAAGTTGTTGACGCAGATGCTGCCTGGACACGACAAGGATGAACTGCCGTCACCACAGGCCCTCAGAGGCAAAATCCTCATCAAGCACAAGAAACTCGGCGTGAGCGCAAAGGATAGAGACTCTTTGTTGCGTCTCCGTGCCCTTCGCACAGCATCCGACGGTAAGTTGAGTGTACGTGTGTGTCTGTGTGCGCGTGTCTGTGCATGTGTCTATGTGATGTGTTGTCATGTGTACATGTGTCCGCGTGTTTGCGCACGCCAGTATCATCTTCATCACCTCCACCATCTCCACCACTGCCACCACAATACAGATGGTCTTGACGATGAAGAGGAAGACATTGCACGTCAGGCCTGCAGGGAACGACGATCAGAGGTGCTCGTGGTGTCGAGTTGTACATGCATTTGCACAGAGATGTGTTTTGCATGCCTGCACTTGTTGTGTTGCCCTTCTTATTCAAACACACACACACACACATACATACATACATACACACATACACACACATACATACATACATACACATCATCGTCACCGCCACCACCACTAGTCTGTGCCGCCGGAAGTGCGTCGTGCCCATCAGCGCGCGTTTCGCCCCAAGGATGGAAAACCGGACAAATCATCCACTCTTCGTGCTGAAACCACTTCCCCTACCCACCACCGTGAGTGATATGTAGCTGTATAAGCGGGTGCATGCCTGTTTGCGTGCGCGTGTGCGTGTGCGTGTGCGTGTGCGTGTTGCTGCTGCAGACTGTGTCTACTATTCTCGCCGTCTGCACCCTTATCATCAACGTCTGCCACCGTTTGCATGCCTGCAACTCCATTCCACCCCGACAACACTGCAACAGAGCCTTCATTGCCACATGAGAGTGCTGATCGTCAGCCAAGTCAGCACGACGTTCTTTCGAGCGACTTGCAAGGTACACACGCGCGCGTGCATACCCACGACCTTCCGATGTTTTCTATGCTGCTGTATCCATAGCATAATCCACCCTCCCCCACCCACACGCATGTTTTTCCTTTGCTTTTCACGCGCGCGATCTACGCACACATACACATCCACACATACACCACATACATATCTCACCCGTACCACACACACACACACACACACACACACACATACACACACACACACACGCACACACACACACACACACACACACATGCACAGCACTTGCGCAATCGAATGGCGCCGCTGTGTTGAAGATCAGCAACCGTTGGCGTGCACGCGTTCAGAATGCGACCGCGACAGACCAACAACATCAACAGCAGCAACAGAAACAACAACAGCCACCACCACCACCTTCATCATCGTCACAAGCGCCAGGAGCTCGACTTTCTGATGTAGGAGAAGGTGAACAAGGTCGAGGTGACATGGAGACCGAGGATCGATTGGAGCCACTGCCCCATGTTGCGTCAGCACAGCAGTTGCATCACGAGCAGTATGAGCACTGTCGCACTTCATATGGAAACATGCAGCGGCCAGCAACGGCAAGCGGTGGCATCCGTGTCAGCTACGATGACGACGACCTGGCAGCACTCACCTGCACCACCACCAACAGCAAGAACAGCAGCAGTGGCCATGGCAGACAGGCCAGAAACCGCAAGAGGAGGAGCACACACCGCGCTCGCATGGCTGTTGGCAGCGGTGCGAGCGACAACGACGATGGTGACGACGACGACAATCATCATGATGGTGATGGCCATGGCGATGATGGTGGACATGTGAACTTGAGTGAGATGATCATGGCACGCGAGCACGCGTTACCTTGCTCCCGTGATGAGAGCTGTGTGTCGTCCATCGTTATGAGCTCACATCGTGACAGCATCAGCACAGCTGGCCGATTCAGCGGTTACAGTGGCTACTCACACTCCGTCACCAACAGCCACCACCACCACCAACATGGCAGTGGTACTGGTGACGACGGTGATGGTGGCAGAGGGAGGAATGGGCGACAGCGAAGTCGATCGGCGATGTTTGGAGGGCCGATGGCGCATCATCCGCGACCGGGTCGCAACCGCTCTCGCTCCCTCATTCCCGCGGTACATGCATGGTGGTGACGGCGATGATGGCGATGGTGATTAAAGGGGTGGGGGTGGGTGGTGATTGTGATTGATGGTTGTAGTTGTGATGTGGTGGTTACGTATGTGCACGTGGTTTGGTGAGAATCCCTCTTCAGATGCATGCACGCACACACACACACACACACACACACACACACACACACACACACACACACACACACACACACTCTCTCTCTCTCTCTCTCTCTCTCGCTCTCACTCACGTACATGCAACAATGTACTCCCTCCTCCTCCTCCTCACGTTCACTGCAGGCCCTTCCGAAGCGCGGGGATCGATCGCTGAGCAGCAGCAACGGCAGCCGCACTGGTGCGCTGGGTGGCAGTGGCGCTGGGTATGTCATGCGCATGCCCCACATCGCCGAGGACGAAGATGAGGACGAGGCATCAGTGGCATCGACTACAATGCAAGATGGCTGTGGCGAGGGAGCTGCGACGGTGTATGAGCAGGACGAGAGCCCAAACGAGATGGACGCGTGTGTTCTCGTGTCGTCGCGACCCACAACCCCACCACTCCACAGCAGCCACCAATACGACGATGACCAGCAAACACAGCAACAGCCATCGCACCAACCAGAACCCTCACATCAACACCAGCAGCAGCAGCGGCGGCGACACAGCAGCAGCTCGCCAACTGAAGTGCGATCAAAGTCGGCTGGATCATCGCCCCGTCGCCTTGCACGCGCGCGGTGAGTGGTGGTGGCAGTGGTGGTGTGGTGTAACGGAATGAGGTGGGATGGGATGGGGAAGAGGGCTGTTGATGTGATGCAGCCATTCGCTCACTTCTACATCAACATTCACACACACACACACACACACACACACACACACACACACACACACACACACACACACACACACACACACACACACACACACACACACACACAGGCGCAAGTTGTCGCAATCACGGGAGGACTCCGATGTGTTTTCGTTCTCGACTTCAACTGCACACATGAGTGCCAGGCCAAGTGAGTGCTCTAGTGCTTGCGTGGTCTGTGTGTGTGATACACGTGATGCACGATTTCTTCTTGTACTTGATTGTGTTTCTCAAGACCAGCCAGTGCCAGACAAATTGCTTCCATCTCAGCAACTGCACGCGCGCACACACACACACACACAGACACACACAGACACACACGAATGTACCTCACTCACCCTCACGTGCTTCGCTCTTCTCTCCCCCTCTCTCTCTGTTTCGTACAACGCCTGGCATGTGTGTTTTACTCGACAGCAACGCCGCCAACAAGCATCTCCCCCCAGTTTCGTTCGCGAGACTCTGCGCTCACAGCAGTGCAGGAGGAAGATGAAACGACACGTGTGCCCACACAGCATCGCAGCCACCACCAACGTGATCTCTATTGTGACAGTGACGACGACGAAGATGGTGATGGTGGTGGCAATGACAAGAATGACAGACGCTCGAATCATTTCCCCGTTGCGTCGCTGGACGATGTCGATCAATATCTCGCAGTCACAGCTCGCTTCAGGTGAGCGCAAATCACTCATGGCAATGGCTGTTTGTGTGTGTATGGTTGGTGTTGGTGCTTTGGGCGGGTTGTTGTTACATTTATGATGGACAGAACACAGATAGGTGGTTCGCTTCCTCGCACACACATTTTCTTTCTCTCTTTCTCTCTCTCACACACACACACACACACCTTCATTCACACTTTCGCTCTGTCGCACGTACCAGACGTGACAGTCCAGCACAGGCTGATGACGGCGATGAGACGACAACGAATGGGCACACGCGCTCACGATCTGTGATCCCATCAACACACGCGCGCAGCAGAAGCGCATCTGCACATCGGCGACCACGCACGAGCGAAGGGGGGCGAAGGTCGGAGGGTGGCAGGCTCATGCGATACGAAAAGCATCTACAGCATCAGCGGCCAGGGCGTGGGCGTTATCCATCCAGCGATGCTGACACGCCGTTGCAATCACCACCACAGCAGCAGCGTTCCAGTCACGTGTCTGCGACTGGCATTGGATTGTACAACGGACCATCACCACCATCAACACGATGCTCGCATGGTGCCGGCAGCTGTGCAAACTGCAACGGAGCTGCTCCCAACTTTGACGAAGATGAAATCAGCGAAGAGCCATCCTCTGGCGTTCTCGAACCGGTCAGGGCTTGATCGTGTTGCATTTATGTGTGTGTGTGTGTGTGTTGTGTTGTGTGTGTGTGTTGTGTGTGATATTGTGTTTGTGTGTGATATTGTGTTTGTGTGTGATGGCTGTTGCTGAACTGCGAAGCCTGCCCACGCACACATACACATGCAAACACCCCTGTTCACACACACATATTCGCACACCCGTTAACCCCCCCCCCCGACCACACACACACACACACACACACACACACACACACACACACACACACACACACACACACACACACACACACACACACACACACTTGCACAGGAAACAGCACAGCGGCGACTGGCGCGGCGGTTGGAGCGTGCACAGCACATCGCCCGCTATCAGACGATTGAAGAACTCCAGTTCTATGGGCACAAACAGCCCGTGGTTGCACAGAGCATGTCAGATCTCGTCATCTACACGCGCGCGGTGAAGTTTACGCGCTTTGCGTCAAAGGCGCTTGAACGTGATGCCATCTCCAAACACCGTCGCCGCGACGCTGGCGATGGTGGTGATGGCGACAGTGATGATGATGATGACGACGACAGCGTGCATGCGCCCGTGTTTGCATACGAAATGTCAAGCTTCAATGGTGCGTTTGGTTCTGTCGCTGCGTGTGCTGTATGCCACTGCTGTACGTGTTGCCGGGTGTGTTGGTGCAGTCGCTGTGATCTCTGTCACACACACACACACACACACACACACACACACACACACACACACACACACTCTCTCTCTCTCTCTCTCTCTCTCTCTCTCTCTCTTTCTTCATTAACCATGGCTCACACACGTCCATGTTCATTCACATTCTCCCACCCCCAAAACACATGCACACATTCTCACCACTACAGAGAGCGCTGCGCTGCGTCTTGTGAACAAACGGCGGCAAAAGTTGACGGAACACAACATCTACAAGCTCACGCGCGTCTACCCACATGGAAGGCGGTATGTTGCGCGTGTGTCTGACGCGCGTACGTGTATGGGTGTGTGTGTTTGTGTTTGTACGTGTATGTTCCGGCCTTCACGTTGCATGCATGCAAGAAAGCAAGCACATACACGTACACCTTCCGAGTATCCTCTCTCACTCGCCAATGCATTCTGCCCCTGTTCTTTTTGTTTTTCTTGTAGCATCGACTCGTCCAATTTCAATCCTCTTCCATTTTGGAGCGCGGGATGCCAACTTGGTACGGCATTGTCCATGCTTGCACACGTGTGTGCACATGCATAAACACTTTTCATTCTTCCGTTCTTCGTGCTCGCACACTTGCACACTGCCTCACACACAATCACACACAATCACACACACACACACACACACACACACACACACACACACACGCTCACTAACTCACTCACTGACTCACAAACACAACACACAACACAGTGTCACCGAACTGGCAGACGCCCGACACGAACATGCTGCTGTACAACGCATTTTTCCAGCACTTGAACGGCGGCTGTGGATATGTCCTCAAGCCAAAGTTCATGCGCGACCCAGAACTGTACGTGCAATGGCTGGACACTGTGATGATGAGGGCGAATACGCAGCGCAACCATGCATGCATGCCACACCATGTCATGTGCACTCTCAACCAAACATATCATTGCGTCTTATCAGGCATCCAGCACACACACACGCACGCATGCACGCACACGCACGCACGCATACATTGACACACACACGCACACGCGCACACGCATACATTTACCCACACCTTCTTCACCCTTCTCTTCCTCCACCCTAATGCCCATGTTCTGTCTGTCTTTTCCTTCAGGTTGATGGAACGGTCGCTGTTTCCCGCGAAATTTGAGCGCACGCTGACGTTCACTGTGGTGTCTGGGTTGAACCTTCCACCCGGCACCCACTACACCGTTCACATTGAAATGCATTCGACAACCGGTACTGAAGAGTTTACAACGTCGAACGTGCGCGAAAACGCCAACTGCAAAGGATCCGCTCTCTGGATGGAAACATTCGTCATCAAGTAAGCGGCTATCATGTGATCTCTGCACAACACAGACACACACACAGACACACACACATATTACATACACGCACACGGGTGTCATAGTTCCATCTTGTTCTTCTCGTCTTCTTCCCACCTCTCCGCACCATCTCATTCCTGTTCTCCTTGGTCATCTCCTCCTTCAACACTTGAGGTGCACGCTGCCGGAGTTGCAGATGCTGCACGTGTGGATTGAGCCACGATTTTCATCAGGTGGCAGGCGTGGCAGCGGCAACACCAACACCAATACCGGCAACAACAACGCCAGCACCAACAACACCTCCAACACCGGCAACAGCAATACCGGGACCAACACCGACACCACCACTGGTTGCGCAACGAACACAACAGCTGCATGCGGTGGCAGTGACACGAGCGATGCCGACGCCGTCGACCATCCGCTCTTCGAAGCATGGCTACCTGTGGTAACGCTTCGAACAGGGTATAGGAAAATCAGTCTCGCACCACCGGGCGCGCTCAACCCGTCGTTCCTCGCCTTCAAGCACGGCAAACTCGCCAAAGGTGTGAGTGTGCGGCGCCCTGCACAACAGCAGCCAGCAGCTACCACCCCCACCACTGCGCCCGACACTGCAAATCCGTGCAACCCCAAATGCCACACCAGCGGCAGCACCAACGCCACCAGCCAATGCACTGCACAACGCTCCCTGTGTCACCATGGTGCTGGTGTGCGAATCTGCACGTGCGAGTGTCCATGTGTGGACAAGAACGCACGCGACAAGCACAACGCAGCACATGGCGACGGCATCAACGACGCCAGCAGCGGCGCCGATGCAGCTGCCACTCGCAAGGGGCGTGAGCCTTCGTTGACAGCACTTTCCAAAAAGGGAAGGTCAAAGTCTGCCGGACGCAACCGATCGCGTGACCCGAGTGCAAGTCCCCAAACGGAGCGAAAGCGGCGGTTTTTTTCGCCTCGCCTCCGCCGCAGGCGCAAAGAGAGCACAGACATTACGGCAAAGGGCACGAGCACAACAAGCACCCATCACCACGACGACGATGACGACGACGACGACAACATTGGTGCTGATGCAGTTGTCTGTGGGTCGTGTGGTGGCGTTGTGTGTTCCGCGTGCGGTGGTGGTCATCACAACAATGATGTCGCTGACGTTGGTGGACGTGACGCAACAACGCGGCAGTCTCCTGATGTTGGAAGCAGGGGCCCACGCCTTGTCGTGTCAACTGCCGACGACGCAGCAACGGCGACGCAGAACGACAACAACAGCAACAACAGAAACAACGATGATGATGATGATGATGATGATGCGCACCAACATCAGAGTGACGACATTCACGTGCACTTTGATGCAAGCTTCACTGTTGATGATGTGGACAGCGGCGAGGTGGCTGCAGGCACTGATCGGGGGCGAGTCAACAGCACGGCCAGCCGCGCGAGCGGCAACAGCCTAAGCCCATACAGCAACACGTGCCACCACGACGATGACCCTGACAACAGCTGCTGCGACAAGCACAGCGAGCTCACACACGCGCACACCCCTCACCCACGACGGGAGCGCTCTGCACAGCGTTCACGCCATCACAGCCTCCGCCGCACACGCAGCCGCAGCAGCAGCCACACACGCTCGCGCAGCAAGAGCATTGGGCGGCGTCATCGAAGCGGTACAGGAGCTTCATCCATGCGCGCGTCACGGCGGCGCGGCTCCCACTCGCATGGGGCAGGTCCTTCGGCTGTCCTTTCATCGTTTGCCTCGCAAACGTCAATCCTGTCCTCCTTGCTGAATGACGATGACACCGGCACTAACGGTGGTGCAAGACCGTCATCTACCCCGCCGACTGTCGCCGCGCAGACACCAACGGCAGATGCAGGCACAGCGCGCTCATCACAAACATCAGCGAGCGACGACACGCCGAGCAGAAGCGACAGCATGTGTGACAGTCGCCGGGACAGCAACAACAACACGCAGCACGGGGAGTGTGGCCCCAAAGCCGATGCGCGCAGTGTGCGCGGGTCAAACAGCAGCGCTGTTGCTGGAAGGGCGAGCCACGAGCATGTGAAGCACGGTGGCCACAGACTGACGTCGCCGTCACTCAAGGCAATGGCTGGACGGGCCAGGCGTGTGTTTACCCGCAACAAACAATCCTCGTCGCAGCTGCAGCAGAAGCAACAGGGCACGCAGGCATCGCTGTTGTCAACATCATCGACATCAACAGCGACAATTGCGGCACCATTGATGTCAACACGCCCGGCATCTGCTGCCTCTGGTCGCTCTGGTGTGTCAGCCTGGTCATCCACCCTCTCGCTCACGCAAACCGGCGGTGTCACTCGCAGCAGCGGTGATTGTGGCGGCTGTGATGATGGGCGGAGTGGGGTGGCGAGTGGACGAAACACCAGAAAGCCATCCGATTCAGTCACACCGCACAGCACCCAGGGATCAACGCGATCAGTGGGAAGCAGCACCAGCAGCAGCAACAGCAAGGAAGATGTGTGTGCGAGCTTTACGCTGCCTGGCACACAGATGGCGAGCGCAAACAGCCTTCCACCAACGCTCATCGTTCACATTCAGGACGCCGCGTCCACCCGTCGTCCACGCCATCGCTCCTCCACATTCGGCAGGCTGTTGGACCTGCAGGCCGAACGCAAGACAAACAGCCTCCAAAAGTCGAAGCGAGGTGCGTGTGGTGGTTGTTTCTGGCTTTGTGTGAATGTGTGCGTGCGCATTGCATGTGAACGTGTGTGTGCTTGCGCTTTGTGTTGCTCGTGAACGTGTGCGTGTGTTGTGCGTCGTGCTGCATGAACCTGTGCTCGTCGGGGCGTGCGTGTGTTGTGCAGTCAGTGCTCACACCACATGTTTGCCATCAATGCTGTGCAGGTGGTGCGTCGCATTCGCCGAGTGGGACGCTCACGTGCGACATCAAGGACGCCGTGGACAGCCAGTCTGATCCGCTGTTGCATGCGAACGTGTTTATCCACGTTGGAATGTATGAGGAGGACGAGGCTGTGCACGCATGCGAGACAAGCAGCGCCGCCCAGCCAACCATGCTGTCCTTTGTGCGCGTGTCTGAAACGGACCAGGTTGTGGACATCGTTGACAAATACTGCGAGATGCGTGGCGTTGATCTGGCGCCTGGTGAAGAACTGGTCCTTGCCCACAGGCAGGACTTGGAGGACAGCGAGCACGCAGTCCTCCCTCCACTGACACACCCGCATTTGGAGCACAACACGTTCTTCTTCCTGCGCCACTGCTTCCCAGACCTGCGCAAGACGGTGCTTGGCGACGTGTTCATCTTCTATGTGCACTTGAGCGCCGGTGACGACCAAGACGGGCGCCCTCGCTCCCGCACCAACACGGTGTCGTCCACCACATCCACCACATCCACAGCGTCGCCAATGGCGCCAACAGCCGCCGCCGCCGCTGCAGATCAGCAGCGCTACCGTCGGAGTTCAGTGTCCACGTCGTCACTGGCTGCAAGCGTGCTCTCGCTTGGGCGCAACACAGCCGCCAGCACACATGCACACGCACCAGTTCTCTCACGTCTTCGCTCGCAGCGTCATCCCTCTGTCAGCACAGACAGACCTGCGACGCTACAGGAACACAGGCAGCAGCAGAGGCAGCAGCAGCAGCAGCAATCACGGCTTGCAGGTGTGGGACGCACACCATCCCTGGTCTTTCCCCACGATCAACAGCAGCAAGATCAGGGACAAGAAGATGAAGTACGAGAGCACCACCAGCATCAGCAGCAGCAAGGTGTGGCTGCGTCACCGCATCCTCTCACGCAGCCGATGATTCAAGAGAGCGGCGAGCGTGCAAATACGCGCGTTCACCCTCTTGCACGCACCACAAGTGCCCACGGCACGAGCAGCCTTCGTGTCACCACGTCAGCGACATCCCCGCCGCCATCCCCGCTGCCAGCAATCCCTCCAACATCACCCGCACGAGCCCGCTCCCCTGGTGCAAGCCAGCACCGTGCACCCTCGCCCCTCAGCCGCAGCCACGAGCGCGCGCCGTCTGTGTCCGGCGACGCGGTGACTGCTGGTGCGCCCACATCCGCTCCATACTCGTCAGCATCACACGCGGCGACGCAGCAGCGCACCCCACCGTCCACCTTGTCAAGTGCACGTGGAAGCAACAGCAGCGACCAAGCAGCAACCTCTTCCTCCACGAAGCCCGCAACAACGACAACGACAACAACGGCGACACCAGCAACGGCAGCAGCAGCAACAACAACAACAACACCTACTGCGGCTCCCACAGCCGCAACACCAACTGCCACAGCCGCAGCACAGGGTGCAACATCTGCGACTGCTGCTACGCCAGCGATGGCGATGGCGCCTTCGGTCATTTCTCGTGGCGTGAGTTCGGCAGGTGCTGCTGCTGTGTCTTCCACGCCCTCATCTCGTCGCGGCAGCACGTCCACGTCGAGTGCCATGAGCCCATGGAACAGGCTGAAACGTTTTGTCACGCACAAGCGCAGCACCGCCCTGATGCAACCCCGCTTCCTACTCATTGGCGGTGGAAAGGTGATGACGTTTGATCCGGAGACAGGCCAGATGCAACACGTGCTCTCCCTCAAGTTTTTGAAAACATGGAAGGTGCGCAAGAGCAACAACACGATGCTGCTTCGCTTTGAAGACGGCAGCGAAGTCAGCGTACAGGTGCGATGCGAGGTGCAGCGGCGCCTGCTGTGTAACGCCATCGCCAAACACTTGGCGGCAAAGACTGGAGAGACACACGCGTCTACGCGCGCACAGGCGCTGAGCAGTGGTGTGTACACACCAACATCAGCGACAACTTCGCCAACGGCAACAGCACGCCGCCGCTACTCGCGTGCAAGCCAGGACTTTGACGCTGATGTGTTCAACACGAGCGCCCCGGCGACGCGCCGAAGTTCACTGCAGGTTGTACTTGAGAACATGGAACAGCGTCGTAGCAGTGCAGCCGCCGTCACCATGTCGGGGATGTTTGATGAAGAAGGCGATGCGGGCGATGTCAACGAAGGTGCAAGCGTTTCTGGCGACCTGGTGGAGAATGTGTGGCAGGACGACGACAACGACGATGATGACGACGATAATGACGACGATGATGACGATGATGACGACGATGATGACGACGATGCGGACAATGCAGATGACGGTGGTGATAGAGCTGGTCTTTCAGCTTCACAGGAGAGTGAAAGGAGTGTTGTACAGACACACCACCATCGCCACGACCGTCGCCACCATCACCATCATCACCACCACTACCATGATCGTGATCATCCGACGTTTGTGAGCGCTGCAACGTACTTTCACCGCCACCGGCGCCCACCTCAGCGAGATGAGGACTGCTTGTCCGAGCACACGGAGGTGTCCGACAGCGACACGATTGCTTCACAGAGTCCAGGCAACCGTTCTCCGCTCTCATTCTCGTTTTCACAAGCTACTACCGCACAGCAGAACCAACAGCACCAACAACAACAGCACCAGCACCAACAACAACAGCACCAGCACCAGCACCAGCAGCAGCACCAGCAGCAGCACCAGCGGTTGCATGCGCAGAGCCCACCACGCATGCTGTCATCACAGGCACTGATGGAGAATGTGACGACACCACCACGCACACCCAGCCCACTCTCTTCTGCGCTGGTGTCGGCTTCCTCGCACGCAAGCAGGGCAGCGCGAACCAAGTCACCCCTCTCGCCATCAGCATCAGCGGCAACGACAACAGCAGGGGCAGAGACCCGAGACGTGACACGTGCGTCCCCACAGTCTCCAAACACGACTGTGTTGCAGCAAGCGCATGGGGTGTACGAGCTGGACACGTCTGGTGATTGGAGCAGTGCACCCACCGCAGGCAACAGCCAGGGTGCGAGCAATACCAGCAGCCCAGGCAGCAGCGTGCGACACCCGCACCGTAAACATGCATCAGATCATCGCTCCCGCTCGGGCATGTCGCGGTTTGTGCACATGATTCGATCATCAATTAACGGCCGCTCCTCCCGCGCCTCCGAGAGTGAAGACACCGATGTGGAGGTGGAAATGGTTGACGCGCTCAGCGTGGCTGAGCGTGGCGCAGATGGTGACGCAGAACAACTTTGCGGGGGCGGGCGCACGCGTGGGGAATCGCCTATTCGCCGTGGTCTTCGCAAAGGACTGTCGCACCTGCACCTTGGTCGCCGCCATCGCAGCCGCAACACCGACAGCCAACGTGGCAGTGGCTCCAGCACTGCAAGCTCGGACATTCACGCACCGGTGGCCCAGCATACAGTGGAAGCAGTGCATGTAGCACAAGGAGCGCGTGCAACAGCAGCGACAGCAGATCAGACAGCTGAAAGCGTGCACACTTCTGTGCTTGACGTCTCGGCAGGCCTTTACCGTGCGCGTAATGACAGCGCTGATGGCTACGATGACGATGACGATGATGGATATGTGGAGGTTGGCTCAACAACCGACACAGACTATGATGATGAGAGCGATGATGAACTCGATGCTGCGGAAGTGGCAGAGAACACAGCCATGCACGGCCGTCACCACGTTCATCATCACCACGGTCACCACCACCACGGGCATGGTCATGATGATGGTTGCAGACCCCGTGTCGATGGGTACGATGGTGACGACAACGAAGATGAAACGCGTGTTGAACAGCTACACGTCGAGAATCATCTTCACCACCATCACCGCCACCAGCACGCACACCTTGACCACCACCGCGCGCACCCTCATCATTATCGCGATCACAAACGCGACCAACGCACGCATCACGCGCGTTCTCATGCCCGCAGTCGCAGTCGTGGTCGTGGTCGTGGTCGGAAGCACGCGCGTGAGCTGTCGCCACCACACGACCGCTACCTTCTTCACCGCCTGCACAGCGAACAAGGCGACGACAATCGTGACACGCGCCATGGCGGTGGCGGTGATGAGGGCCCACCACCTGCTGCAGATGACGTGGAAATGGAGATGGATGCAGGCGATGAGGATCGCGCTGATGGTGTACAGGACCAGCATCCCCGCCACCGTGACAGCTTCCACCGCGGCGTTGTTGATGCTGATGGCGAAGATCATGATGATGATGATGATGATGATGATGATGGTCGCGGTGACGATCGTGGTGATTATGACGATGGTCGTGGTGACGATCGTGGTGATTATGACGATGGTCGCGGTGACGATCGTGGGGATGATGGTGATGATGATGTGGAGGATTTGTCCGCCCTTACAGCGAGTGGACGCGATCGCCGCAAGTCCTACGCGGCGCTGGTGTCGAGCCGGTTTTCACAGCACGCGTCATCCCTACCTGCGCACACATTGGCGCGGTTGAGTTACGAGTCCACGTTTGCGTTCAGCTCAAGCGACGAAGCAGAAGGTGAAAGAGCAGCGAGGGGTAGCACAGACAGCACTGCCAGCTGCGTCGTGAACAACGTGGGCTCATATGACGTGATTGCAGACACAACCGATGACGACACGACAGACGACGATGACGCTGACCATGACAGCGACGGCGGCGTGTTTGACGATGACGATGACGATGATGGTGATGCTGATGAAGGTGGCAACGAGCAAGCCCACAAGAGCAGCGGGGGCATTGAAGCTCGCCACAGTCGCCAACATGATGCAGATGATGCGAATACACTCGACTGGTCGCTGCTGATGTTGCTAACACACCTCATCAACTGCTCATCACATCAGCACTTGACGGATCCGCACCTTGTTCCCCTCCGCCTGCGCGCCATTCGCGCTCTGCAGGTACGAGTGCATTTTTGATTTGCTTGTGTTTGATTGTGTGTGAGTGTTGCATGAGTGTTTGTGTGAGTGGTGTGTGAGTGTTGCGTGTGTGTTTGTGTGTTTGGTGGCAATTGTGCTTGTGGTGTTAATTTGTGTATTTGATTGTGTGAGTGTTGCGTGTGTGTTTGATTTGCGTGCACTCGTACGCGATTCTTCGACGTGCTTCTTCGTTTGTGTTTGCTTGTTTTGATGGGTCTGTCGTCGGTTTCCCGTATTCACTCACATTGCGTTGTGCGTATGTGATGTTGAACGACAGAAGCTCGTTGCGTCGCAGTCCGGAACCCAGGCCACCACCGAACACATCAAGGTTTGTGCTTGCAGGCAATTCTTCACGTGCAAAGCAGTGGGTGAACCCAGGATGCAGATCATACGCGCAGCCACAAGCCAAGATGCTCGACATTCTGGCCCCCCTCCACACACACACACACACACACACACACACACACACACACACACACACACACACACACACACACATACACACACACATACACTTTCTCATGCTTACGCACACTACCGCCACCACAACTGCCATTGCTCGACAGACTGCTGCCAAGGAGATGATGTGCATCCACACGCTGGTGCAGCTTGGATTGGAGGATGGAAGCCTGGAGGAAGCAACAGAAAGCCTGGCCACCATCGCGTCAGTTTTGGAGAACGACACTGTTTGCGCGGTGTTGCGTTCTGACGATGATTCAACACAACAGCAGCAGCAGCAGCAGCGCGGCACTGGTGGTACGCAGTTAAACCGTGTTGTGAGGAACACAAGCGGATTTCGCGTGCTAAACTGCTGATACTGATGTGCATTCGACAACAACAACAACAACAACAACAACAACTACAACAACAACAACAACAACAACAACAACAACAACAACAACAACAACAACAACAACAACAACAACAACAACAACAACAACAACAACAACAGCAGCAGCAGCAGCAGCAGCAGCAGCAGCAGCAGCAGAGAAAGGGCTCTCTTCGTTCATGCTTTGGTTACGTTGTGTATCGTGTGTTTTTTTCTGTTTTCATCACTCATCCGCGTGTTTTCAACCCCCCCCCCCCTCCCGTGTGCCACTGTGTGGCGAAACATCACTGTTCTTTCTTTTTGGGAGAGCACATGCGTGCGTGTCGCTGGCGACCGTTCATAGCAGTTTGGCGTTCATGATGATTGTGTACATGATAATGTTGTGTTGTATGATTACCTGATAGCTTCCTGTTCGTTCGTCTTTATTGATGTGTGCAAAGAGAGATTGATCGATGGTAGTTGTGCATGCGTTGCTTGGGGTTTGCTCATTTGTCTTTACACCTCTTGCAATATACACAACCAAACACACTCCATATGAATGCCACAGACACAGACACACACACGCATACACAGACAACCAAACACACACCATATGAATGCCACAGACACAGACACACACACGCATACACAGGCGCACACACACACACGCACACACAGACACACACACACACAACATGCGTCTTCCTCCATGTTGTTCCGAACTCGCGTGTATTCGATCAACGAAAATGTTGCAGGACACAACAAACGCACAAACACACAAAAGGCGCATTCGCACAAATTGGTACAAGCTTCTGTGCATGAATGAATGAATGAACGAACGCATGGTCTGGAGATGTTGATAATCAGCGGAAACACGCAGGCGTGATGCGTCACGTAACAATCCTCCAACGGGGAGTGCATGCTCACACCAACGCGAGAAGCGAGGAAGGGTATCGGGATGTGCAGAGGTGTGTGCTTCGCAGCAATGAAATAGTGAATGTACAGATACAAATGAATACGATGAATACACGGAAGATTCTCTGGCTGATCTGACCATATCAGCCTATCAGCATGAAAGTGAAATGAACGTATCAAAGGCACGGTGCCCACCATGACAGCACTGTGACGTGAAGTAAAGATTCGAATGTAGCCAAAGAAAGCACAAAACGACATGCACCCACACAGAACGTGGGTGACATTCGCAAGTGAACGAGCAAGCAACATTTGAAACAAGAAAGACAACGAGCAAACGTACAAAACGCACGTATGGCTCGTGGATTCAGAAATCTGTTCAAAAACAAACAAAGGAAACAAAACTAAACACAAACACAAACATACATGTCCTTATGCGCACGCGCGTGCGTGCGTATTTGATGTCAACGTCACACGTTGCTCACGCGCGGTCTGCGCTGTCGCGCACGTGTTCGCATCAGCACGAGCATGCCACCACCATCACCACCACCACGAGTGCTGCCGTTACTGTCAATGCTGCCAATGCTGTCGAGCCGGTGTCGGCGAACACCAACATTGCTGACATCGGCGGTGTTTGGTCGCACGTGTGTCCTCACACCATGCAGCGGCAGCCGTGGTTCTTCCGATGCAGTGCGGTCATCGTCCCATCTGCATCCTGCGCCAACCAGACCGACACCATGCACGCTGTTGTCGTCGCTGTCACAGACGTTGCTGTACACACTGCTTCTGTTGCTGGTCCTGTTCACGTTCCCCATGATGTTCATGGCATCCAGGGCCGCAGACGTGGGTGGCGTTGAGCGTGCGCGACACTGCGTGAGTCTGTTCATTGCAGACACAGACAGAGCAGACGCCGTCTTGTGCATCGCTGCAGACGACATCAGCGTGCGTCTCTGTTGTTCTGGTACAACCGCAAGTCTCCCATTTGCAGCCACGCTGCTGCTGTCACCAATATCGTGGCTGCGCATGGAGCAAATGGACGTCGCAGACGCAACAGATGCCAGCGAGGATCGCTGCTGCTTTGGTCGCATGCTCCGCACGCTTTGGCCTGATCGCACTGCTGACGCCGCTGTCATACTGGAAAGAGGTGTTGGCGGCCTGGCCATTGCCCGGGCCGCTGCCGCTGTTGCTGTTGCTGCTGCTGGTGCGTTGTTCGTGCGCGTGGTGGACGCGGCCCTGCTCGCAGCAGGCGTGGAGCGAAGCGATGCAGGCAGTGACGAGCAGCGAACAAGCAGCTGCGGCGGCGTTGCAAAGGTGCCGTGCAAGCGACCACGTGCAATGTGCAAGTGCTGCACCACGGCCGCCTGCGTGTGCGCGGCAGCGGCATCACTCGGCACGCTCCATGACTCAGCCTGTCCACTGTCCGTGTCAATTGCGCAGTCATCATGGTTGTTGCAGTCGTTGCAATCGACGGTGCTAACGGCCTTGGAGGATCCCCTGTGTGTGGTGATGTCACTTGCTTGCCCACATGTTGCACGTGCGTTGCCATCATCCATAACGCTGCTGCTGCTGCTACTACCGTTGTGGCCACTGCTTGTGCACGCCCTGTGGCTGTCATGACAAGTGCTGCTCAGATCACCGCAGCCACTAGTGGCACTCGGCACACGGGGGCCGCCGCCACAGCTGCAGCTGCACAGCGTGTCAGCCATGGACGAGCCAGACCTCAGCATCACTGCTTCCATCAACACACCATCACCATGACCGTCGCCATCATCGCCACCACGACTGCTGCTGATGTGATGACCGGAAGCACTGCCAGGCACGGCGAGCACGGGGGATGACATGGACGTGCGTTGCGTTCGCATCAGTTGCGCAAACGCAAATCTGGAGTTCGTCTCCGATGGCGATGACGACGCGGGGCTGAACGCCTTGCGAGATGCACCACTTGATGTCGTGCGAACGCTTCTCACGGTTGCTTCTGTTGGCGAAGACGGACTTGCTGTTGTTTTTGCAGTTGGCGTGGTGCCTGTTGTTGCTGGTGCTGTCGTTGCAGACTGCTGGTGCCTCCCGTAAGATTGGTGACGGCGGTCCAATACCGCAGCACCGTTCATTTGCTCATCGTGCCGCTCGTTGGTGTGGTCATTGTCTTCGTTGTCCTCATTGACGCTGTGGTGAGAGTGTGCATGCACGGATTCATCCAAACCCGCCTGCATGCAACTGGCATGGCCGTTGCCGCTGCTGCACCGGGTGCAAAGAGCGTGCCCTTCCTGAGGCATTGACATCGTCGAGCCAAGCGTGCTGTTGGCCTCGTAAAGCGATGCCGGGCGAGAGTTGCGGGCAGATGCAGCTGCCGCAATGGTTGCGCGCATTGCCTGCATGTCAGCCGCGTTCCACACCCGCGCGAGCGCCGCCATTCGCTCATCCGACGACCGCACACAGTTTGGCGGCGGCGGTGGCGGCAGAGCAGCGTGGTGCTTGCGGGATGCTGCGTGCCGGCGTGACATCAGTGCGTCCCCCTTTGCAGCGTTGACGTGAACACTATCAGGGCCATCGCCGTCGCCAGCGTCGGTGTTGCTCAAGTGCAGCATGTTGTTGGTGGCTGCCTCACGCATGATGGTTTCAGCCAAGCGCAGCAGTCGCACTTGTGGGTGTGTCATCCGACGCCGTGCATGCAGCGCGCGAATGGTTTCCTGTTGGTGTGTGTGTGCGTGTGTGTGTGTGTGTGTGTGTGTGCGTGCGTGTGTGCGCATGAATCAGTGAGTAACGCGGAAATAGTCGAGCCAACACCCACCGCAAACACGCAAAATGTCGGCACAACTTGTGTTGGCAAGAAATACGTATGCAGGCACACATGTACAAACGCACATGTACAAACGCACATGTACAAACGCACATGTACAAACGCACATGTACAAACGCAACCCTTCCCCCAACACACACACACACACACACACAAAGCACACCTTGGCTTGGAAAATGACGAGGTCGTACGGGCGTGACGTTGTGCTGCCATCAGCATTTTCACCAGAGGAATGTTTTTCCGCTTCCTTTGCCAGCTCCGCAGCCACGGCGTCTGTCAACTCCTGTCCAAACTTGATGCGCTCATACTGCTCAGCCGACTCACCGCCATCACCCATCATCACAACATCGTCTTCGTCGATGGACGGTGGCTGAATGCTGTTGCCCCGTGCACACACACTGCCATCAGTGGTGCAGGAGCACGTGTACGCGGTGTAGTCACTGCTGGAGTGGCTGTAGCAGCACTGAGAACAGTAGCAGCAGGACGCGCTGGTCGAAGGGCTTGTGATGATGCTGTTATGCTCATGTGCACAGTCACCATCATCATCACACCCATCATTGGCTTCGTAGTGCTGAGAAGGGCGATCAGTGTTGTTGTTGTTGTTGTTGTTGTTGTTGTTGGCGGTGTTGTTGTTGTTGTTGTTGTTGTTGTTGTTGTTGTTGTTGTTGTTGGCGGTGTTGTTGGCGGTGTTGTTGTTGTTGTTGTTGTTGTTGTTGTTGTTGTTGGTGTTGTTGTTGTTGGCGGTGTTGTTGTTGTTGTTGTTGTTGTTGTTGTTGTTGTTGTTGGTGTTGGTGTTGTTGGTGTTGGCAGGTTCGCGCGTGCCGCTGCCGTTGCTGCCACCACCACCATGTCCATCGTCGTCATCACTGCTGTCATCACCGCCACGAGCAGGCCTGTGGTCACCGTGACCGTCATGCGCAGCAGGTGCACTCTTGCGTGCTTTCTTTACTCCCTGCTCGTTCCCATCCTCCTCGTCGTCATCGCAACCATCTCCAGCATCAACGTGGGCGACATCACCCGTTGCAGCTGCTCGCAACATGTGCTGTTCCATGAGCTGGGAAACGACGGGGGTGACGGCGTCATCATACGAACACCGCCGCCCAAGCAGCTTTGCAACACCATCACGGTCACTGCCACGACCATCACCACCATTGGTGTTGTCGTCACGTGTGCGTTCACCAGCGGCAGCGCAGGGCCGTGTGGGCGCTGTGCCAGGCCGGATTGCTGTGTGTGCTGACGACGCCACACAGAGCTGCTTTGTGCAGTCAACTGGCGTATTGGCCAGCGATGCTGGTGTATCTGCCGTGGCGTCCTTGTTGCTGACGACGGTAGGACTGCGGGCACATTCCGTGTTGCCCGTGCCAGCAGACTTGGTCCCCACTTCATCTGTTGCAGTGACTGTGTTGCACGTGGTGTCACGATGAGCGCTTCCACTGTCATTGTCACCACAGCTGCTGGCTTTGGTTGGAGGCTCAGCCCCCATCTTAGCGCCACCACGGCTGATGCCATCGCCATCAACGCCAACAGCAACACCATCATCGTCATCATCGTCGTCGCTATCAGAGAAGTCATCCAGTGCGACAACACCACCGCCCTCTGGCAGGGGAAAGTGGTCCTCTTCTTCCTGGTACTCCTCGCCTTCATCAACGTCATCGCCATCATCACTGCCAAACGTCACGCAAGGCACAGCAATGCTGCTCGTGGTGTTGTCGGTTTCACACACGTCACCGACACCACCACCGCCATCACCAGCACTGTCATCGTCACCAACATCCACGTCTTCTTCCTCAATGACAATGCCGTTGCACAGCAGCAGGCGCGAGCTGCCACCATGCAGCAGACGCCGAGCACTGCTGTCAACACGACGCATTCCACCGCGCTCACCCTCCCCATCGCCATCACGGTCACCGCTCTTGGAGGCATCGTTGACTTGCAGCGTCACATCAGGGCTCGTGCGAGCGTGTGTTTCTGGCGTGCGCACACTTGCAAGTGCTGTGTGTGGACGGCTGAGCCGGCCCAAACATTCACCACCACCCAGCGTTTTCCTCAGCAGCCGCGCTGCACCGTGATGTGGCATGTGCTGCTGATGATGTGGTGACAGCAATTGCTCGCAGGCATCCGCAGTCACGGGCGAGGCCGCGGTCACATTCTCAACAGTGACAGACACAGCTGTGGTGTCCGCACACACCGCAGCGTGGTATGATGGTGAGAGATCCAGGCTGGTGCGTGGCGACTCGACGATGGTGGCGAGCGACACAGCAAAGCGGCTGGGATGGTATGAGACGGTGTTGTTGCGGCGACGGCGGCGGCCAGGTGCAGGCGCAGACTTTGGGCGAGACGTGACTGACGCGCCAAGGGCATCAGGGCATAGGTGGTGCTGTTGCTGTTGCTGTGGTTGTTGGAGAAGGAGGTGATGCTGGCGACTGTTGTGGCGACCACGGGCGACAGCACTGTTTGAACCCGTGTCATCATCCTTGACAATGTTGTCATACACACTCAAGTGGTCAGACTGGCGTCCAAGCTGCCGTTCAGCGCCACGCAGGCCATTGCTCCTGGCGTCATCATCATGATCACGATCATCAACATCATCAACATCATGACCATCATCAAAGTCCATGTGGCGGCGACGGCGTGTCTCTGGTACGGAACGCGCCATGCAGCTGTTACGGCCACGGCTCATCCGCCGACTCTGCCGCTCCCGTTGCCCTTGCTGTTCACCCATGTCACGCCATGCGTGCCCTTGGCCAGCGCAACGACCGTCGTCGCCGTCACCATCACGCAGCGTGACCACGCTGTCAGCGTCAGATCCGCGCGGGCAATAGATGGCGGTTGGCGTTGGTGTGATGTCTTCAAGCTGAGCCGTATCATCGTTGCCATCCACAGTCGTGTTGAGGCTGTCACCACCATCACCGTCGCCAACGCCAAAGCCAACGCCAACGCTGCCGCCACGGGCACGGCGACAACCAACACCACCACTAGAGAGATTGATGCTGTCATCGTCGGTGTCATCGCCATCCGAATCAAAGATGCCATCTGGGTCCCGCACACCGCCCTCCCCATCGCCGAGCAGCAGCCGCATGCGTCGACGCGTGTCGTCATCCAATCGATCATCATCATCATCATCATCATCACCATCAACGCCACCGCCAACACCACGGAAAGTCTTGCTGGCGCTGGCACTGACATGTGCGCTGCTGCGTTGGTGGTCGCTGGTTGCCATCTGCTTCCGATCAAGCTCGACCATCGCCTCGTGGCACAGCTCCTCCGGCGCGGTCGTGAACATCGTGCCAGTGGGATGGGCGGTTACAGGCATGAGGTTGTCATAATCATCCATGCAGCTGCCTTGACGCGACAACTGCCTGCTGCGTGGGCGCCGACCACGCGCTGACGATGCACGGGACCACGACAGGGCAAGGGAGGAGGTGCTACCCTGGTTTGCACTGTTGGTAACGACGCTGCTTGTTCGCGACCCTGCACCGCCACACTCAATGCCACCAGCAAGAAAATCGCTGCTGTTGCTGCTGCTGCCTGCACCGCACAACCACGTGTGGTGCGGACGGCGGCTTGAGCTTGGCCGCGAGGCAAGGCTGGATCCGGGGCGGGAGGACTTGCTCGCAAACGCAGAGCTGATGACACTGGCGCCACTCGTCATCCGTGACAGCTGCCCCCGGCCACGCGCGTGCTGCATGATGGTGGCGTGGAGCATGCTGCTACTGCTGCCACTGTGGGTTGCCTCACTGTTCACCACACCATCATCATCACCATCGTAGTTGTAGGCATGGCCGCGATCGTGTCGTTCGGCGTCGCTGCATGTGCCATCTGCCCCGCTGGTGCCCCTCGCGCCCGCCTGTGTGCTGTCAATGCTCAGACTGCTGAGCGCTGTTGCTCTGCGAAGACGCATGTGCGCACGCGAGCCACCCGACTGCAATCGTAGTGACGACGACTTGGACACGCACACGCGCGTGTCTGCGGACACAGACGACCCGCCACTGCGCTGGCCACTGCCGCGGTGCGAACGCACAGAGTCACCATCCCCGTCAAAGCTGGGCAGGTGATGCGTGCTGTCACAGCGACTGCTAATGGTCACCCCGCTGCTTGCGCTGGTGTTGTTGCGGCGGCGGCGGCGGCGGCGGCCCCGGCTGCCTTTGCTCGACTGCACAGACGGCGTGTGAAGGGGAGAGCAGGTGGTGTGCTGCGACAGCGTGTTGCACAGCAGCATCCACTGCGCTTCGCCAGTCGGCCTCAGCCTGATGGTGTGCGTGGCACACGTCAGGTCCATGTTGCCGGCATCCACAGAGCCACGCAGGCCAGCCAGTTCCGACAGCGGCACACACACCTGCGCCTCTGCTTGTTCCGGCTCAACGAACAGCAAATGCGTGGGTGTGACCACCATAAACAGCGCTTGGGCCGACCCCTTGCGCCGTCGCATTTTGCCGCCTGCAGGCTTGTTGCGTGACCACGGCATCGCCAGACGTTTCAGCCCTTTCAGCATGCGCTTACGTGTCGACAGTCCCCTGCTCTCCTTGCTCAAATCCGCAGGGCTCGACGCTGCTGAGTCTGCAGTTGTTGTTGTTGTTGTTGAAGACCCTTGTGCGTTCGATGAGGCATCGTTGCTGCAGCCATCGTCAGCGCCATCGCCAGGTCTACTGTCGTTGTCGTTGTGACTGTGACTGTGCACGATGTCAGTGAGTCGTGGCAGCAAGCGGCGAACGTGCCGCCACCCGCGTCGTGCACGCGAGCGCGGTGACAAGTCCTCCTCCTCATCTGTTTCTCCCTCAGCAGCAGCATCAGCGGCGGGCTTGCTGTGGCTGTCGACATTGCTGGTGTTGATATTGGCCGTGTGGCTGGCACCGTCGGTATCGTGGGCGGAAGCTGTAGCTGGCAGTGCACCAACGACACGAGGTGGGACACTCTTGCTCACAGCGCAGCGATAACTGCGACGCAGATCAAGCGCAGATACGCCAGTGAGAGTGTTCATGTCACCATCATCCTCATCATTGTCACCGTCATTGGCATCGTCATCACCATCAGCGTCGTCATCATTACCGTTCTGGCTCGGGTCAGGGGCTGCGACGGCTGTTTGCTCTTCCTCCATTTGCTGCTGCTGCTGCTGCTGTTGTGGCGAGGATTCTTGTGAGGCCTGTTGCGATGCTCTCGCTTCCTTGACTTGGGCGACGAGGCGTGCAGCAGCGTTGCGCTGACTTTCTGTGTCCTCTTCGTGCGCCTTCACTTCAGCAAACACAAAGAACACCTGTGTGTTCTCGTTCACGTCCACTTGCATGTGTGTCCTGTATGTCACGCGCCGCAGGCCATGCGGAAACAGCACATACGGCTCAACGGCAGTGTCGCTGTTCTGATCACTGGCCTCCTCCGGCATGGGCTTCTGGTCAAACGCACGTGTGCACACGGCATCGTCTGCGTGCACGAGGGACAGTTCATGTACACCCACGTGGCTCTCACTGCTGCTCTGAGACAACTATAAGGCCGATCAGAGGGTGACGTTTGCGCAACAATTCCAGGCAGTAAGTTGTGAGCTGAGGATGGAATGATACAGCGAGATGGCAACGCAAATGTGCCACGCATGAACTCAAACACGCTCACAAACACAAATCAAGACGCACACGCACACGCACACGCACACACAAACACAACATGAATACGCACAAACACACACACACACATACACGCACGCACGCACGCACACACACACGCGCGCGCGCGCGTCGCAGACCTGCAGGAGGGTGTGTGCGATGGCGTGCATCGTAGTGCTGCTGGTGATCATGATGATGTGAGATGTCCGAGAATTGCTGCTGCTGTGACGGTGGGGCATTACAGATGTCTCCAGGTACACGCGCGCAAACGTGGGCGCCTGTAACTGGAGGTCACAGCTGCTTGCAGATGCCGGTGCGAGGAAGTACTGTGATGGTGTTCCCACTTGGCACAAGGGCTCGCGTAGGTGCAAGCGAAACGCCTTGTTGAGCGAGCCAGAAAGGGACGCTTGTTCCGTGGACGAAGCTGCACTCTGTCGCTCAGTTCGCTCAGGTCCGCGCACTTGCACACTGCCATCAGACCCACCTGCCCACTGCTGCTGCTGCTGCTGCTGCTGCTGCTGCTGCTGCTGTGTTACTGCCAGCTCCAGCTGTGCACGCTTCTCGGACAGGCGCAGCCATGATGACGGGGAGCGAAAGAGTTTGGACGCTCTGCGTGAGAGCGTGCGTGCACGCTGCTGCCCGCCTTCAGAGAAATCACTGTGCACAGCAAGGGTGTTGCTGCTGCTTTGGCTGGTGCCACGGGTGCCTGTGCCTGTGCCCATCACGGTGCCTGGGCTGTCGTTGCTTGAATCAAGTTGCACCGCTTCATCTTCGTCGCGAACGGGTTTTGACTCAAGCACTGGCACCAATGCTGAGTCAGCAGCACCGACACCATCCTCAACGCTACCGCTGCTGTTGCTCGCCATCGTCATTGTTGCTGGTGTTGCATCAGCAGCGCCATTCACGGCCTCGACAACAGCAGTGGGTGGGGCGACTTTGCCAGCCCGCTTGGTCGTGTTGCTGTTTGTTCTGCTTCGGGTGGCACTGCTGTCTGCTCTGCTGCGCTTGGTGGCGTTGCTGTTGACACGACTGCGGGATGCGCCCATCACATCACCGTCTAAGCTAACGGCTTGGGTGCTGTCCCCCTTGATCGTGCTGCTGAAGATGTTCAAGAGCAGCGTGCACGGGAGGGCGTTGACCGTCGGCACGCGGGACCCGGGCAGGTTGGCTGTCGTGCTGCCACCCACCAGCACACCGGCCAAGAGCGAGCGTTTTCCTTCTGCGGAGAACACCTGCTTGCTCACGTTTGGGTACAGCGGTTGCGCCTTGGCACTGCGCTTGGCAAAGCCTTGCAAGGGGCCTGTGCTGGTGATGACGTTGAGGGCCTCCACGCCTTCCGGCACAAGCGTGACATGACGCAACCCCGAGCGCAGCGCAGTCAGTGGCAGCCACGCCTCCAGGACTTTGGGTCCGCTTTCCCCATTGGAGTCTGCACGCTGTCGCCCCTTTCGCTTATTCTTCTTCTTGTTCTTCTTCGCATCCGTCGCATCATCGCCTTCTGTTGCTGATTCTCCTCTCGTCTCGGGTCTTGATGTCGCAGCAGTGGATGACTGGTGTTGCTGTTGCTGCTGTTGTTGTGGAGAAGGTGACATTGTTTGCTCCGAGCCACCAGCTGTTGGTGTTGTTGGTGCTGCATGCTGTGTGGGCGATGATGGCGATGACGATGGTGCGGACTTGCGACCAAATGCGGCGCTTGCAAACGTCCATTTCTTTCCAGGCAATCCACCATCCTTGCTGTCATCATCCGCTGGCGATGGCGTTGCTGTTGCTGAGGACGATGTCGCCGCCGCCGCCGCTGCTGCTGCTGTTGCTGCATGATTGCTTGTATCCTTGCTCTTGTGGCCATGCTCAAAGAGCGTTGCCGTCGCCAGCTTGCTGCCCGTGCCTGCGAGTGCTTGCTGCATGGCGTGGAGATGCGACTTTGGCCGCTGCAGCTGTGCCTTTGTTGCTTTTCTGCGCACGAGGCGAAACCGCAGCATCGTCATCTCTGGAAACGTCACCCTGTTGGCGCAATGACAAAGACGGGCAGTGGGGTGAGGAAGGCGTGATGTTGCTGACAATCAATGCAGAGGGTGTGACGTTGCTGACGGACAAAGCAAAGTTGAGTTGAACTGCGCCGTGGACGTGACGTGCAACCTCTCTGCTCGCACACGAACAACCCACATGCCACAACACACGCACGCGCCACTGTACATGTACGTGTGTGTACACCAGCTGCACATCTGTGTCTCACTTGAATCGAATGTTCTGGCACCACTGAGGGGCGAGCTTGTTGAGAGAAGACGAAGCTACCACCTCCTTTGTCTGGAAGATCTTTGGGCTGCTGCTGTTGAGGGTGTGCACCTCCACCTCCACCGTGAACAGGCCTTCGCCAGGCAAGTTCACACACGAGAGGACAGAGATGGAAAACGCGTGCATGTCGCCACGTGCAACTGCCTCCAGTCGATCATGGCACCTGTGTCAGATTTAAGGGTTGTGTGTGAGAGTGAAAGTGAGAGTGTGTGAGAGTGTGTATGTGTGTGTGTGTGGGTGGGTGGGTGAGTGGGTGTGTGTGTGTGTATGTGTGTGTATAGAAGCAAGTGTGCATTTCACAGCGTGCATGCAAGCAAGGGAGTGGGCGGTGTGGCTCAAATGAAGAGTTAGGGGGTTGTTCCGCTTTCGCGCGACTGTCAGCTCATCACCTTCATCAACAACAGCATCAATTTCAACGTACAGTTCTGGGTCGCGCATGAACTTTGGCTTGAGGACATATCCACAGCCGCCGTTCAGGTGCTGGAAAAATGCGTTGTACAGCAGCATGTTCGTGTCAGGCGTCTGCCAGTTCAGTGACACTGGAATGTTGTTGTGTTTGTGAGTGAGTGAGTGAGTGAGTGAGTGAGTGAGTGAGTGAGTGAGTGAGTGAGTGAGTGAGTGAGTGAGTGAGTGAGTGAGTGAGTGAGTGAGTGAGTGAGTGAGTGAGTGAGTGAGTGAGTGAGTGAGTGAGTGAGTGAGTGAGCGAGAGGGAAGGGGGGTTATGAGCTGGGTGGGGTGGTGCATGAAGCAACGCAAGTGAACAAAACGGCCAGCACCACAAGCGTAAGCGCCAAGCACATACACATGGATGCGCGCGCATGTGTGCTGAAGTACGCACCGAGTTGGCACCCAGCGCCCCAAAACATAATCGGATTGAAGTTTGAAGAGTCAAAGCTGCGATGACGAAGAGGCAATGTGTGTGTGTGTGTGTATGTGTATGTGTGTGTGTTTGTGTGTGTGTGTGAATTGAGCGATGATGATGAGTTGAAACACAGTGGAGCAATCACCCCAATCATGCTGGCACCCCGGCACAGTGTCTCACGGCGCAGTGTCTCACGGCGCAATCACACAATCACATAATCACACAATCACACACACGCACGCGCGCACGCACGCACACACACACACACACACACACACACAACGTGCCCTTGTGACAGGCTGGTCGTGCATACCGCTTTCCGTTGGGGTAAATGCGTGTCAGCTTGTACATATTGTGCTCCTGGAACGACACAAGCATCTTTCGCACGGGCATCTTGTCTGCCTCCTCTGCACACACGTGAATGAACGGGGAGAGGAAGGTTGGGTGCAGATACCGGCGTCACAGGGCAGTTTGACCGTGAGCGAACGTGAAACACGCTTGGGCGATAAACTTGCATGTGTGCATGCATGCATGTTGACATGCATTCGCAACGTGTGATAGTTTACCATCACACATGACCGAGCTGTCCTACTTCGCGCAACAACAATGACAACACCTTAAACAACAACACCTTAAACAACAACTTAAAACAACAACTTAAAACAACAACTTAAAACAACAACTACTACTACTACTACAACATCACTTCAGAGACGCCCAATGATCAACTCTCACAATATTCACCCAGACCACAGAAGCCCTCGCCACCACCACACATCAAACATCACCACGCACCGCTGAAGCTGGACATCTCATATGCAAAGACGGGGAGGTGTGGCTCCCCCTCTGCGTTGCACGTGCCGTTGCCTGGCGCACGTGGATGCTTGGACGCAAAGCGCGTAAACTTCACCGCGCGCGTGTAGATGACGAGATCAGACATCGACTCGGCAACGAGCGGCTGGCGATGCCCATATGCCGCCATCTCCTCCACCGTCTGGTAGCGCATCAAGAGCAAATCAAACTCAAAATTGTCCAGAGTTGCCAGGTAGTTTTCACCGACAGAAACCTGCAGCGTGGGAAGAAGGCAGGGGATTGGCAACAGGGTGGTGACACGCATGGACATGAAATGTGAATGTGGATGACCATGTGACATGATTGCGGAGTTTGCAAGAATTGGAGCACAACTGACACACACTCCGACGTACACAGGTGCGCCTTCATGGACCCAGAGATAAGACAAACGGACTACATAAGACAGACGCACAAGTATGCACGCATGAACAACAACATCAAGACGCCATCACCGCCACCATCACAAACACTGCAACGTGCTCACGTCGCGATCGTCGACGTTCTGCTGCCTTGCGCCACGCCGGGTCGTGTAGTGCTGGTAAATGCGCGTGTAGTCGCAGCCTCTCTCGTCTGCAGCCGATGCCGCCTTGCTCTTCGCTTTCGATTTCGTCGGGCAGGAGGAGGAGCGGCGCCTGTGCGTTCTGCCCCTGAAAATGATGCAACAATGGATGTCGTGACGTGTGGTTTGAGTGTTGGCGCGGGTTTGGTTGAGAGTGGTGAGTGTACAAATGTGCACACAGCTGCGTGCTGCTGTGTACTTCCCCGCAAACAAACAAACAAACAAACAAACAAACAAACAAACAAACAAACAAACAAACAAACAAACAAACAAACAAACAAACAAACAAACAAACAAACAAACAAACAAACAAACACGCGCAAATGGTGTGCACTGGCACAATGTATGTTGGGGCCGTTGCGCTACGCACTCGGTGTAGTCATCATCGTCGTCGTCATCGTGGTCGTGCTGGCGGCCGCCGCGGCCGTGGAAGACGTTGTAGTGCGAGCTCAATTTGCCTGAAAGGTATGGTGGATATGAGTGCAACGTCAGCGAGGAAGCGTGAACCTCAAGTATGAGAGTTGGCTTGCGACCAAGTCCACGCACAGATGGATGTATGTACCCCAACATACCCATGCGCAAGAGCACACACACACACACACACACAGTTGCATTGCATCAACGTGTCAAGGTTTTCACAGCATGTCACAGTGTCACTGTTGAGAACAACTCACGGAAACGGCGCACGATGTTCTGCGTGGCGTGAGATGCGCTCTGATGGCGCCCCCTGCAACACATCATCAACACAGGTGTGAATGACACCGCCAGGGCAACAGGAGAGATTGTGTGTGTGTGTGTGTGTGCACGCATGGTAACAGGCAGCAGAGGGCAATTGCAAGATCAGCAGCGCTCACGCACGGGCAACCTCAGCATGGCATGTAGCTCGCAACCGTTGGCACAGCCAGTGCATGTTCACCACAACCAGTCATCCACCACCATGATGAACAAACAATGACGGCCACAGCCACCACCACCACCATCATCGTCGTCATCATCACCAATGGTCAAACCTTGATCGTGGGCGTCGCGAGGAGCATGCGCTCACGGGCCGAGGGGGTATGTCAACGGTCAGCAGCCCGTGCGATGGCGACAGGCTCGAGCGGCGATGTCTGCCGGTGCCAATGCTCCAACGCCTGCCTCCACCACCACCACTGGCACGACCACCATCAGCGTTGGCGTTCCCATCATCCGCATCATTGTCATCGTCGTCGTCACCATCATCGCCATTGTCATCACCACGAATGGGAGCGAACCGACCAGCCGGACCAGCATTGTGCTGTGGTGGATCGCTGCATTGCGCTCGGCCTTCCATCTGTGCAACCGCAACAGCCTTGCTTGCAGGCAAGCTCTCATCAACCGTGTCTGCTGAGATGTGAATGACATAGTGGCGCTTCCTCGTGCCAGCGGGCGAGGGCAGCGCTGACAACGGCTCATGCCGCGTGTTGTTGGCACGAACAGGCTGCACGTGTCCGTTATCGTGACGAAGCGAAGCGCTGCCGTCACCATTCCGCGTTTC
>NW_004754901.1:346424-391424 GCF_000188695.1 Salpingoeca rosetta | reverse complement strand
ACAGACACACACACACACAACATACACGAACCTGCGTAGCTGAGATATCGCTTCTCTGAGCGTGAGGGGGCTGTTTGCGCTCGCATTTCCATCTGGTGCGCTGGGCTCCAACTGTGATGATAATGGCGCTGTGCATTGTTTGAAGGTGGCAACAGAGGCGTCCAAATCTACAGCAAGCTCCTGCTCCTGTATTGTGTGTGTGTGTGTGTGTGTGTGTGTGTGTGTGTGCGTGCGTGCGTGCGTGCGTGTGTGCGTGTGTGTGTGTGTGTGTGTGTGTGTGTGTGTGTGTGTGTGTGTGTGTGTGTGTGTGTGTGTGTGTGTGTGCGCGCGCGTGTGTGTGTGTGTGCGTGTGTGAGGGGTTGCGATAGCAGAAACATACGCAAACAACTGGTCCCACAACCCCACGCTCATGTACCAAGTAGCGAAGGGCATCGATGTGGAGTTCCCCTTCGGCGTCTGCAGATTGTCGCATGAACTTGTGAGCGCGGCGCTTCGACCAGGACCACACACACTCGCTCGCTCACACACACATACACACTCGCATGCACACACGCATACACCCACATACACACTCGCATGCACACACGCATACACCCACACACTCACCTATGAATAGTCGTGATGCTTGGCGATGGGAGAATACAGAGCTTCCTCCTGTTGAGGATGTGCTTGCCCTGGTGCGAGGCATGCTGCCTCTTCTGTGGTGTGGTGTTGGAGGCTTTCACACAGAATAAAACAGCACCTGCACTGTCTGGAACCAAGATGGCAAGGTGTCGAGGCAAGCCAGGTGTCATTGGTGAATGAAGAGAATGCACAGCAGGACAGCCTGGTTGAACTGATGCATGGACTTCACGTTCATGGCAACTTCACACTCATGGCAACAACCAACTCGATCTTTGACAGAGCACGTCAACGAGCCCATCAACAACCAACCATGAGAAGAGACGCCGTATCGTGGACCAGCATTCACGACAAAGGGTGTGTTGATGTGAAGGAGGGTGGTGGTTGGCAAGAATGGCGTGAAAAGTGGTTTGCTGCTTGCACCCCCTTGACGATGGACGAGTGCACGCGTGGCGGGTGTGATGGCAGCAACCTTCGGACACCCAAGCAAGCAAGGCAGAGAGATGGGAAAAATGAGCAGCAGCCTGACTGGAGATTTCCACCAAACGGCTGCGGAACAAAGACCACATCATGTCACCACCAATCAACGACTGTCTCGAACGCACACATCCACACACGCACACAACCATCAACACTGACCGGCAGCGCAGCAGGCGGAGGTTTTCCCAACTCCGCCGACTCCAAGTTGCTCAACGGCCGCGTGACAGTGATGTTGTCAACGCATGACCTTGCCTTGAACACAGAGTATTGGGTGCCCAGTGTCAGTGTTCTGTTTGTTGGGTGGGTTGGGCTTCGTGGAAGCCTTCCTTCGCTGGTGCTTGCATGTTTTCCAGGTTTTCGTTGCGTTGTTGGTTGCAGTGATGAGTTGAGACGTGTGTGAGAGGCCCCCGGCAACATGGAACACGCGAGAAGCGCACATGCATGCGAGAAACGTGGTGGTGGTGTGGCCAAATCAAAACCTTTGCTGGTTGGAGGAGAGGGTTTGCTGGGTTGGGCTGCGTGCATCCTTGCACACCAACATCAATCGTCCGCTCACACAAACGCACAGCACAAACGCAGCACAACGCCCAATCGCCAGCCTCGTCTTTACCCACGCAATTTTGCACGCCGCCAACCAGCGCGAGATTCGCGCGCCCTCATGATGTAATACATCGATAATTGTATGAAAATATAGCAAAACACCGTCGTGGCGTTGCGTGAATCCTGACCGAACGGCGCGTTTCAACATGCTGTGTGACACAACCCTGCATGCTTTGGGGTTGGCGATGCGGGTTGGATGGTGGTTGTGCCGTGGTTGGCCGGTCAGGGAAGTGTGTGGGTGATTGTGTGGGCTTGCTTGCTTTGCTTCGCTTTGCTTCGCTTTGCTTCGGCGGTTGGCTAGGGGGGAGGGGACAGCAGAAGGAGACGGGGGGGGGGGGACGACGACGGGAGAGGAGGTTGTTGTTTTAATGTAACGAGACAAGGCAAACAAAAAACACATGCATGGGGGAGCCACTTGCTCAAACAGGTGATGACGGTGAACGACGAAGGGTAAAAATGAACAAAGACCGCACACCCCACACCAGTGAGACCACACACGGTTGCACTAACGAGGGTTGAAGAAGGATATCACGCAAAACCAAAAACGCAAACACACTTCTAATCATACATACAAAACAACAGGCCAAGGTCTACGCAGGCCAAGGGATCAAGCCAACGACCACCCTTCAATAATGGGGTGTAGAATCTATGAAAGGCTACCTCATACTGCCAAGTAAACAGAACACGCAAGGAAGGAGCATGGTTGTCAACACCACGCTCGGAAATCTATCCATACACATGCACACAAGCAACGTGCGCACAAGAGCAACGTGCGCACGTGCAAACACACCCACACACACACACGCACGCACGCACACTCACACACATGCACACGCGCCCGCTTATACACAGCGTGTCGCCAACGAAGCGAATCACAACACAGTGCCAGGACAGCCAGCATACAGGTAATTCATACGTGATCGCAGGTCCACTGTGGTCAGCACAAAATAACAAAATTACAGTGGACAGGGTCAGCATCACAGACAGGTGCTCTATTAGGGCCACGCGCGCTCGTGTTCGCAATTCGGCCACGAACTCCACGTATCCACGTGTGGCAGTAGCGAACCCTCAGCACGCACCCTTCCTTCAGCACGCATCGTTGCCCTGCAGGCAACCATCCGTGCCATTCAGCTTGACAGGCCAACCGGGTCATGAGCGGCTGAGCGACGTTGTCAGCAGCTTCGTGCGCTCATCACCACCACTGCCACCACACGAGCCTGTACCGCTGCCATCATCACCGTCATCGTCATCGGTGGCCATGGCGGTCGGTGGAGTGGCAGTAGCAGATGTAGCTGGTGCCGGCTGCGTTGTTGTACGCCCAGTGGCACGCGTCTCAACCATTGGCTGCATCATTGTCAAGTGTGGCCGTAGTGGCGGGGAAGCCCTGGCCGTGCGCGCTGTTGCCTTATGCCCATTGCCGTTGTTGGTTTTGGTGATGTTGGCGTTGTTGGTGTTGTTGTTGTTGGCGTTGCTACCTTCCGCTGCAGGGCCCGGGCGCACTTCAACACGACCTAACTTCTCCTCAGAATCGGCAATTTCGCTCGACGCGCGTGAGCTTGCGTTGGCAGCCGCACGCATGTCCATCCCCACATCCATGGGTTTGGGGCAGTGGTGCCCATCCGTGCACTCGCCAGCGCCATCACCATCGCTGTCGTTACTCGTGTCATTGCTGGTGTTGTTGTTGTTGCTGCTGCTGCTGCTGTTGCTGCTGTTGCTTTTGTTGTTGTTGTTGTTGCTGTTGCTGTTGTGGTTGCTGTTGCTGTTGTGGTTGCTGTTGTTTTGGTTGCTGTTGTTGTCGTCGTCGTCGTCGTCGTCATCGGCTGTGCTTGTCGCTGGTCGTGTGCCTGCACGCAACGCTTCAGCAACCGCGTTTACCTCTGCGTCGTCGTCATTCTTTACAACAGGGCCGGTCTCGCCGTGACCACCACCACCACCATCACTACTACTGCTGCTGCTGCCACTGCTTCCGCTGCCGCCGCGACCATGCACCTTTTCGTCATCGTCGTCATCATCATCATCATCGTCATCGTCGTCGCTTGGCCGGCCACTGCCCACCAAGTCGTCGCTGTCGCCGGGCTCAAAGTCGTCCTCGCCTCCCTTGACAGCAGAGGCAGGCCCGCGCCTGAGCACCATGCGACGCAGAACTGCATTCATTGGGAAGAGGTGGTTTTTGTTGTTGTTGTTGTTGTTGTTGTTGTTGTTGTTGTTGTTGTTGTTGTTGTTGTTGTTGTTGTTGTTGTTGTTGTTGTTGTTGTTGTTGTTTAAGTTGTTGTTGTTGTTGTTGTTGTTGTTGTTGTTGTTTAAGTTGTTGTTTAAGTTGTTGTTGTTGTTGTTGTTGTTGTTGTTGTTGTTGTTGTTGTTGTTGTTGTTTAAGTTGTTGTTGTTGTTGTTGTTTAAGTTGTTGTTGTTGTTGTTGTTGTTGTTGTTGTTGTTGTTGTTGTTGTTGTTGCGTGTTGGCGTGATGGTGGTGGAGGGAGGGAGGGAGTGAGAAGACAAAGCGTTGTGGGTTCAGTTGCAGGGAGAGTGAGTGGACAATGGGTTTGGCTGGGAAATGCTGTGCCCTCGTTTCACATCAACCCAAGGCCACTCTGACGCAAACGCAGGCTCAGATATATGAGCCTTACGCAAACGCACACGCACGTGAACGGAAACACACATGCACACGCACAAACACACACGCGCGCGCTTACTTCGCTGCAGCAGTTCAGGCGCAAATGCGCAGACTTTGAGGGTGCGGCAGCGTGTGCACTGCGGCGAGGCTTCAGTATCAAGAGTGGGTTATGATGCAACAATGTTAGAGCGGGGAGGATGAAATGAAGAGAAGCGGCATGATTGTAGCGCCGTGTCATCCGCAATGCAATGGGGAACGTCAGGCGAACAAAATGGCTTCGAAAACGATAAATGTGTGGCGCGACCGACTGTTGTCTGTCACACGCATACACATGCATTCACACAGGTGTTCAATACACACGTGCGCGCGCTCGGTCACACAACACACCCGTACACACACACAATTGACATGAAGAAATCAACCCACCACTGGTTCGTTCATAGTTGCAGCGATAGCCATTGGTGCACCCACGAGGCATGGCTTTCAATTCTGAAGTGTTGTATGCGAGTGTGGGGAAGAGGGGAGGAGGGAATGAGTGCCAGGTGTGAGCTGAGCAAGAAAGCATAATCCATTCGCAACTATGCACCACACGTGCGACAACAGCTCATCCACACCATGTTTACGTGCACGCGCACAGCGAGAACCAACAGACAAAACCAACGAACAGAAAGAGGGGAAGAATAAAATGACGCTCGCACTTGTGCACACGCATGCACATGCACATGAAAAAGTACCCACAATGCACACACAAAACAAACACACACACAACACACAACGAAACACACGCGCGTGCACACACACATACACAGCCGTACACCACTCCGTACGTTGCAAAAAGTCTTCCATGGTCATGTGAGGATCTACATCGTTGCCGACCATTCGTTTCCACTTGCGCACGTCATTGTACAGCCCACTGCAATACAGGTGCAGGTAAGTGTGAGTGCATGCGTGTGAGTGCGTGCGTGTGAGTGCGTGCGTGGGAGTGTGTGCGTGAGGGTGCATTTCAGCAATGAACACATCTGTTGATGGGCTACGCCTCTGCCACAGAAGACCAGCGAAGCCCATCTCAGGATACACACACATACGCCAGCACACACACACACACACACGCACGCGCGCACACACACACACACACACACATACGCCAGCACACACACGCGCGCGCGCACACAACCGATGCACCGCACCTGTAGCAGACGGAGCATATTCTGCATTGCAGAAGAAATCGCCCAACACGCGATCACAATTCATTGGGAACGGTGAAAATCAGCGAAAATTATTCGCCAATCATCCGCGGTCAGCAAGAAATCACACGATCAATGTGCAACTGTCAGCAGAACACAACACACACCACAACACAACCAAACACACACACAACCAAACACACACACAACCAAACACACACACAACCAAACACACACCTCGTGGGCGATTGACGGCCGCGTCGATGGCAGATGGGACAGACGACCTGGCTGCCAGCCTGGCCCGGCGGCGGTTGCGGGTGGCGGTGCTGTTCTGGCATGGTCTGCAACAACTCGCGTGAGCGCACAGCAGGGTCTGTTGGAAGGCCGCGCAGATGTGGCGGTGGCATCACGGTGCTTGAGAGGTGCGCATCCATGTTTGTTGGCGGCAGCGCAATGGGCATGCCCATCCCCTGCCCCTGCGCGGATCCTGGGTACTGCATGCCATGCGGTGGTGGTAGGAAAGGAAAGCCTCCATGTGGCCCGAGCACAGAGGGTATTTGTGGCTGCTGGTGTTGCTGTTGCTGTTGCTGCTGTTGTTGCTGCTGTTGCTGCTGTTGCAGGTACTGCTGAAGCTGAGCAAACTGCTGCATACCAGCAGGCTGCATACCCTGTGATGGCAGACCCGCGAAGTTTGCCAACCCAGGGTGGCCACCTTGCATATTCTGCGCAGCAAGTTGTGCCATAACCTGTGACGGCGGCACAGATGTCAAGCTGCCGCCTGGGTCCTGCTGCTGCTGTTGTTGCTGCTGTTGCTGTTGCTGCTGTTGCAACATTTGCAGCATTGCCTGCGGCGCGAACGCCGTTTGCTGGTGTGGGTGCTGCTGCAGCTGTTGTAGTGCTTGTGCCATCGCTGCCGGAGGCATGCCTGGGTGCAACATCGACTGCAACGCAGACGACAGCACGCCAGGGTGCTGCTGCGGCTGCTGCGGTGACGCCGCTTGCTGCTCCTGCTTGATTTGCAGCTGTGCCGACGGGGCGGTGGGCTCTGTTGCCGTTTGCTCCGACTTTGGCCACAGGTGCGACGACATCCACGCAGACATGGAGCCTGGCCAGGCATGCATGCCGTGCCCTGCGCCTTGGCTCCCGTCACCACCTACGGGCTTCTTTGCCCCGCGCACAGAGGATGACGACGGTTGGGGAGATGCTGATGACTGCTGCAGAGCAAGCGTGCCCGGACCAGGCTGCACCTGATGCCGTTGCCGTTGCTGTTGCTGCTGTTGTTGAGCAGAGGCGGTTTCTCCCTGGCCCCTGCCTTCATCTTCATCACCTCCCTCGTCTTGTTCCCCACCGACTTCATCGTAACCGTCAGCTCCACCACGCCGACGGCCTGCCGCGGTCACGCCCGAGCATTCAATGTCCGTGTGCGTGTCCATGCCTTTGTCGCTAGACGACCGCCCAGATGAGACCGCGCGCCCTGCACCCCTTGCGTGCTGCTGCTGCTGCTGTCTGCGGTGCTGCCGCCTGTCACCCTTTCCTGCACGCTGTCGCCGCGCCTTCACCGACGACGTTGAGCCGGTTGTCTTTGCCGCTTTCCCGCCAGTGGATGTTGCGATGGCGAGCGGGGACGAGGTGCGCTTGCCACGAGCCGTGCCTGGGCCAGCCACGACCGAGGGTATCACCGCTTGCTTCTTCTGCTGGGGCTGGATGGGTTGCTGTTGTTGCAAAAACTGTTGCTGCGGTTGCTGGTGTTGCTGGTGTTGCTGGTGGTGGTGGCCGTGCTGCGCCCAAGGATGTGCACCGCTCACCTGTAGCCACGATGGCAGGGAAAACGGCGGCGCGTGGAACATGCGCTGTTGCTGCAACACCCCACCATCGGGTGGGACGTAGCCGCCGCCCCCTGTACCGGTCGCATTGCTCACTGAGGGTTGCTGTTGCTGCTGTTGTGGTTGCTGATGTGGCTGTTGTTGCCCGTGCATGAAGCTGTAGAGTTGCGGATGGTTGAACACGGACGGTATCACTTGCTGCGCCCCTGGTTGTTGCTGCTGGTGCTGCATGTGCGGTGCATGCATCCACTGCTGGTACATGTGTGTAGGTTGTTGCTGTTGCTGCTGGGGTTGCTGTTGCAATGCGTGCATTTGTGGTGACTGGAATCCGAGCATGCCTGGAAACGGTCCGGGATGCTGGTGCATTTGCTGCTGCTGTTGCTGTAGCTGCTGCTGAGGTGTAGGGTGCTGCAAATGTACTGTTGCACCCGCGGTTGTTGCCGGCGCTGCTGGGCGTTGCGCCATTGTGCTAATGAGGTCACGTCACCTTGCTGCACCCGCAACACGCAGAGGCCGCAAAGACCCGGCAACGACGGAACAGGCAGATCAAGAAGAGGTGGCTGTCTCGACGAAAGCGGGCTTGTGCGTTGTGGACACGTGCGTAGCAGTGGCTCAATGCCTGCCTCGGTTTGGACTGACCCTAACGCAATCACAAGGCAAACAATCAAAGACCGTGCACGCAATCGTGAGCGACAGGAGCAATGAAGTTAGCGAGTGTGAAGGAACAGACAGCATGCACGTGGAGAAAACAAAAGAGGGCCGATCACAACAGGGCAGCAGCAACACCAAAGATCGGTGTGTGTGTGTGTGTGTGTGTGTGTGTGTGTGTGTGTGTGTGTGTGTGTGTGTGTGTGCGTGTGTGTGTGTGTGTGTGTGTGTGCGTGTGTGTGTGTGTGTGTGTGTGTGTGTGTGTGTGTGTGTGTGTGTGTGTGCGTGTGTGTGTGTTGAGAGCAGCGAAAACGAGCAAGAGAAGGAGGGGGGGCAAGGGTGCTGACCACTGAGATCAGGTGCAGAACACAAGCGGTTTGGCCCAAGTGAGGAGAGGGGTACACAATTGTTTGAAACAGGCAACGGTGATGACAGACTTTGTAGAGAGAGAGAGAGAGAGGAGGCAAGCGGAGGCAAGCGGAGGCGAGCGGAGACAAGTCGATGAGACAAGGGAGGCAAGCAGAGATGCACAGGTATGTGGGAGGGGGGGGGGGCAAACAGAAGCCACGAGAAACAATGCGGAGGGGAAAACAAGCAGTGATGAATAACGGGAAGGAGGAGGCAACGACGACCCAGAAGCCGCAGTGTCGGCTCAGCGGCTGCAACCACTTGCTTGGTCGCTTGCCGTGTGTGGAGGTTGGGAAGAAGAAAGTGGCTGGTCAACAATATGTAGGCCAGACAGTGCTGGCGAACACACACAGCTCTGTGCAACGGCTTTGTCGCCACTCGGTGGTGGCACACAAAGGAACCGAGAGAGAGGAAGAGAGATAGGAAGAGGGGGGGGGGTGGCTAGGTCAAAATCAAAAGCGGATGGACGAGCTTGAAGTAGAGGGGTAAAAGTTCAGAATCAGGGGGGAAACGTTGTTGCTTGTTGTGCCTTGGAGTTGGTTTTGGAGAAGGAGAGGGAAACAACGGAAACCAGTAGGGTTGTTGACTGAATGGGGTGGCGGCGAGGGGAGGGGAAAAAACGAATGGGGTCGAAAAAAATCACACCAAGATGCTTGCAGGCAAACCAGCTTTGAACGAGGGCACATGTGATGTGCCAAGTCTTGCCACAAGCACAGCTGGCGTTGCAAACGAGTGGTGTGGGTGGCACGGAGCAACACACATGAACAGGGAGAAGATTGGGAAGGGTGGAGGTTGGGGGGTGGGGGGGGGGTATGCGGAAGGGGGGAAAGAAAGAAAGTCAGGGGGCCTTGAGAGAAAATACAGATCTAGGTGTCGTGGGATGGAAGGCGGTGGGAGAGGAGCGACGAGTGCGAGCAACAAGACAACTGGGTCGTCCCACTCACCGTTGAGATGTTTCGGGGCTCAGGTGCGTGCTCGTGTTTGTGTGGTGGGTGTGTGCAGTCACGTGTGTGCTGCGGGAGTGACGATGGAGACAGGCATGAACCACAATGTGCAACGAGGGATCGAGGGGACGTGCAAACGAGCCGCGCACACAACAGAAGAACAAGAACAATGAAACGAGGCCACAGACAGAAGAAGAAGAGCAAACAACAACAAGGACGGTCAACGAAAAGGTCAGCAAGCGGGTGTGTCGTTTGAAGAACGTCAAAACAACAACGGTGTGCGTATGTGTGTGTGTGTGTGTGTACGTAGGTGTGTATGTGTATGTGTGTGTGTGTGTGTGTGGATGCACCGAGAGAATCAGGCGTTGAGTTGTGATTGACACCGCAGGAGGAGAAGCGATGGTGCCGTTGGGCCAACGCCAAGAAAAAAGACGAGCACCAATATGTGTGTGTGTGTGTGTGTGTGTGTGTTGGTGTGAAGGAGTGGGAGAGTCGACGTCGCCGGTGATGGTTTTGATCGTTGTTGGCAGATGATGCAGAGCGAAGAGGGACATGGATTCAAGAGCACACGACAAGCAAGTAGGCGGATGCACGGGTGAGTGAGCAACTGCGTGGGGAGAATGGCCAAGATCGGGGTCAGCAAAGACCATGCATGATGATGAGAATGGACGTTGGGTGCGTGTGTGTGCGCGCGCGCACGCGCGGGTGGGGCGAGCGTTGGAAAGGCAAGCAACGTGTGTTGAGGCTGTCACCAACTCGCCATGCAAAGAGTGTGATTGCGAACGGGCGTGTGTGTGCTTGTGCGTGCGTGAGTGCGTGGTGTGGGGTGGGGGTGGCTGGTGCTGACCGGTCTTGCCACTGCTGATGTGCCTTGTGCGCATGTGGGTTGAGGGGAATTGTGATTGATGGGGGTGGCAATCGTTGATGTTGTGCGTGTAGGCTGAGGCGTTGACGCGTGTGCAACGGCGGTGGGAAGTGTTGGATTGTGTCATGCTGGCTGTTGTGGCGCAGGCAGGCAAGGTCACGTTGCAGCGTTGACAAGTTGGGTGTGTGCGTATGTGGTGTGTGTGGTTTGCGTGTGTGCACGCGCGTGCACGTGTGCAGATGTGCGGGTTGGTTACCTTGAGTTTGATCGCGAGTGTCGATGTCGCAGCACAAATACACAGACGCACACGAATAGGTGAAGTCACACCTGGTGTGCAGGGTTTCAAACACCAAACGTTGATAGGACGGGTGAAGATTCGATTGGTGTGGATGTGTGTGTGTGTGTGTGTGTGTGTGTGTGTGTGTGTGTGTGTGTGTGTGTGATCAGACAGCAGGGAGGAGAACGGTGTGATGTGAGATGTACGGCACAGGATGCACACGTCGTGTGCGCGGAGCAAGCAATGACGCAAGGGTGGGTGCGGTTCAGGTAACGAAGAACGTCAACAGCAGTGATGATGATGACACGTCGGTAAATGCCAAATGAAGCGGTGTGGAGATTGGTGCGCAGTCGCACAGTGATGGTGTTGCAAAGGGGAAGCAACCGTGAGAGAAGACGTGTGAGACGATGGCGAGGGAGAGCACGACGCAAGCACTCACTCCCCCTTGCGCGCGTGTGGCATGTGCATGCAACGTGCAGGTGCAAGGAAGGCGTGTGGGACAAGACGAAGGGCACGACTGCACGAGGAAGAGGAGACAGGCAACAACAGCGTGTGTACCAGGTGATCGCAAGCAAAGGTGTAAGGCTTGGCAGTGGTGGAGGTGGAGCTGGTGGTGGTGGTGGTTGTTGTTGAGAGAGAAAGAAAGAGGAGGGGAGAGGAACGAGAAACGAAAGCAACACGCGGTGCGCAAGAGCAACACGAGACGCGAAGGGATGTGGAGTTGCAGGGGCGGAAAGTGGGGATGGCAAATGTATGCAAGACGAAACGACAAGCCAATTTGCAGGAACAGCCAACATGCGCCCAACAGCAGCACAGTCCTTACAGCCAAGGGAAGAAGGGGAAGAAGAAGCAACACCACCAACGAACAACATCAACCAACAACAGCAACAGACAGAACAACGGCTGTCAACAACAGCGCACGCACAGCCACCCACCTTGCTTTCGCTGGTTGAAGAAGAGCAATGTGGATGATGGCCGTGCGCCGTGCAGATAGGTTGGGTGTGCAAACACACCAACGCACAGTCTCAAACGCAATGAGTGTGCAGTGGTGTTGAGGGTGTTGAGGTGGGTCTGTGTTTCCCTCTGCTAGGTTCACTCACGCTAGTCGCTGCGTTACGTCAAAGCATCAACAAACACACCCACAACTGGCGCTTCACCCAATCAAAACCCCCCGCAAACACCCGCAACCTCTTGATGATGATAGTAGTTGTGGGGGGGGGGACAAGATGATGCTTGTGAGTGAAGGTTTGTGCTGTTCGGGGGGGGGGGTTGTGGTGGTTTGACGCTGGGCGCGCGCAAGAGCAGTTGGCGAACGCGATGAGAGAGCGGGAAGGGGGTGGGAGGCAGACGACGACGCGCACACACACACAGCGGGCACACACACACACAACGTTTGGCTGGCGGTTTTGATTTTGGTGATGTGAGTTGGTTGCCGTTGCTTGCCTTCATCTTGCTCTTGCTTGCTTGCTTGCTTGCTTCTCATGCCTTCTTGCACTTGCTTCTTCTTCTTGGATTGCAGGTGAGCCCAGCCCTGTTTCGTTCCAGCACTTGCATGCCGCATGGGGCTGCGTGCTGGCATGTGTGTCAAACGGGACATCTGGGACAATTCGTTTCTGACGCGAGCAACCGGGCGGGGTTTAGACATGACGTGTTGCGTAATGACGTGCCCTACGATGGGAACTGCCAATATATTACCAAAGACTTCAGCACATTTTCCGCACGCAGATTGCAATGCTGGGTGGGACAGGTGTTGGGAGAGCGGGACAGCGCGAACCGTTGGGAACGCGTTTGTATCGAATGTGGACAACTTGCAGCTTGTCCTCGAGCACTCACGTGCACGCCAACGTGACACGAAAAGGCGCGCGTTGCAAAGAATATTCTCCATAACATTCACAGCAATCGAGCCCGCGTCCCTTTTCGTTTCAGGTGCTTTGGTTGGTTGTGCATTGAAATGATTGTCTGTTGTTGTTTGTTGTGGTGGTTTGTTGTGGTTTGTCGTCCTGTCTTGGTTGCTTGTTGTTGAAGTTGGTGCTGGTGTGTGACTGTTGTTCTTCGCGAAGAGACGAGATGGTGGTTTCACACACACACACAGAACACACAAACGAAGAAAACAGAACAATGAGAAACAAAGCACCAAAGGGGAACCAAAACCAAACAAAACAACAACACATTCTGGAAGGTGGCAGAAGTCAGTACAGTGCATCAGTGGCCAGAGCTAGTTGACGACGGCGTTCTTGAGCAGCGCAATGCTGTAATCTGTGCGCGCATCCGCCAACTGCTGCCACGTCGACCTGTGTGTGTGAAAGTGTGTGCGTGTGTGAAAGTGTGTGTGTGTGTGTGTGTGTGTGTGTGTGTGTGTGTGTGTAGTTGAGGGTGGATGTGAGGGAATGCGTGGGCTGGCACAGGATTCGCACAGAGTTGGTCATCCAGCCCAACACAACACAACACAACACGCGTACCTGTGCTGCGATTGCTGCTGCGATTGCTGCTGGTACGGGTCACTTTCGTAGATGTACCCAAGCTCGCCGTTCACAAGCTCGTAGCCGTTGTCCTTGGCGTACTGCTCGCTCGCTTTCCTATTTGCGTTGCAAAGAGAGAGAGGGGGGAGAGAGAGAGAGAGAGAGAGAGAGAGAGAGAGTGTGTGTGTGTGTGTGTGTGTGTGTGTGTGTGTGTGTGTGTGTGTGTGTGTGTGTGTGTGTGTGTGTGTGTGTGTTTGGTGAGGAAGGGAGGGCAAGCCAGGGGCGAGTGAGGGGAAGTCAAGGCTGTAACTGCATCGCATCAGCACGCACACACACATTCACACACACACACATTTACACACGCACACGCACACACACATTCACACACACACGCACACGCTCACACACATTCAAACACACAGAACACACACACACACACACACACACATCAACACGCCCGTCACATTCCGTGGACGTACGATGCGAGGGTCATGTGGTCGTTGATGCTCGCCTTGTACCACAGCTGCAACGGAATGAGGCCAGGTGCCGCGTCCTTGCGTGTAAACACCTGCCCGTTGTTCTGGTAGTCGCCGAGCACGTACCCGGTGGGTGGCTGCTCCGCCAGTCATGTTGTTGGCCATGGCGGCGCACGCGAGAGAGACAGACACACAGACAGACACACAGACAGACAGAGAGAAGGAGAGAGAGAGAGACACACACACAGGTAGAGAGGTGAATCAACATGTGTGTGAATGGCAAGAGACTGGGGAGAACAATAGCAAATGCACAACAGACAAAAACCCAAGCAAAGCAAGCCAAACCACCCAGCAACCCAACTACCAAGCAACCCTACAAACCAAGCAAGCAATCGAGTCACGCGCGCACGTTGGTGCTCGTGGTGACGAGGTTGTCCTTCTGTGGAGACTGCTGGTTGTTCCAATAGACAAACAGCGGCGTTGTGAACGGCGTTTGGGACGTGGGCATGTACCCTTCAACGCCAACCTGTCAAACGCAACAGCGTGTGTGTACATGTGTGTGTGTATGTATATGTGTGAGTGTGTGTGTGTATATGTGTGAACACGTGTGAGAGGCAGGCAGATAGGCAGATGGACAACGAACAGATCCACGCACACACAAACACACACACACACACACACGTACAACGAGTCGTACGATTGTGCCTCCACAACGCCACCGCCCACCTTGGAGTAGTATGCGTTCTCTGTGAGACAGTTGAGGGTGCCGCACAACACGTGGTCGTTCTCGCTGCCATAAAACATCTGCACAAGCGTCTGATCGGGCGTGGGCGCAGGGTCCGTCTTGGAGCCTGGCATGGGGGCAAGGATAGGACGCGGGGATGGATAAGGGGGTGAGGAAGGATGAGAGGAAGGGTGTGGAACGGGAGTGCACTCGTGACAGACAGAACAAGCAACACAGATGCACACGCACACACACAAACACACATACACACGCACGCACGCACGCACGCACGCACGCACACACGCAACACACGACAGCGTGGGCTACCGTTGATGAGCTCGGCTAGAGCGGCCTTGTAGAGTGTGGGCACGGAGTTCAGTTTCCACTGCACGGCGTCCGGCTGCGCGTGCGCGAGATATGAAAGCGCTTCCCCAGCAGAGGACAGCGACATCTGTTGTTCGTGCATGTGCATGTGTGTGTGTTCATGATTAAAGCAACCGGCACATACGTAATTCGCGCGCGTGTGTGTTCACTCAGCCGCAAACAATAGCAACAAGTCAGGCACACACACGCATACACACATACACACACATACCCACATACACACATACACACATACCCACATACACATGCACACAGAAACGACAATGGTGTGTGCATGCAATGCAGTACCAGGTTGCCGCCGACGGGTGTGTGTGCGCCGGGCGTTGCTCGGGCCTCATCGAGGTTGCGCTTGCTGAGCGTCGCGTGTTTGATCATCCCAGAGAGACCAGACATGAACGACTCGTCAACTGTCGCAGCAGCGCGTGGGAGGGGGAGGGTGCATGTGTGTGTGTGTGTGTGTGTGTGTGTGTGTGTGTGTGTGTGTGTGTGTGTGTGTGTGTGTGTGTGTGTGTGTGTGTGTGTGTGTGAATGTTGGGGAATGTGAGCAGATGTGTCAGGAAGGTCGGCCATATGCGGTGCACACGCGTGCAAACATATCCGTGGATAAGCAAACACCACGCACGAACACCACGCACGAACACACGCACGAACACACGCACGAACACATGCACAAAAGGAGCACCGCCATCAGCAGCATCACTCTACCTTCGTCGTGGGTGACGGTGATTGTTGTTTTGCCTGCAGTGGACACGTCGGCCGTCTCAATGATAGCCGTCATCTCGTTGCCATCAAACGAATGCGTGGCTGATCCGCCAAACTGAACACACGCAATTGGAGGAGGAGACGAATGCATGCATGCACGGATGGGTGGATGGGTGAGTGGGTGAATGGAGTGTATAAGTGTGCGAGTGTGGTCATTTGTGTGCGTGAGTGCACGAGATGAAGCGAGATGGGTGGGTGGAAGCCGTGGGATGGGGGCAGAACAGCACAAGAGAACGAGAAACGAATAAAGATCAAGTGGGTTGTTTTGGTTCTCGTTGTTGCTGCCACTGCTGCTGCTGCTGCTGCCACTGGCGCTGCGCTGATTGATGGTTGATGTGCGAGTGCGTACCCTGGACGAGGCGAGGCGCTCCCCGTTGACGGCTGCCGTGCGTGGCGGATTGGTGTTCACCAGACGAATCACATACGCGCGCTGCAACCGCGCGTGCAAAGAGGGCGAGTGAGGGTGTGGGTGCGACAGAATGAGACAATGCGTGGGTGAGAGTCTGTGAGGGAAATATCGAGTGTGTGGGCAAATGAGGTTTCGTGTTGCAAGCATGGGCAGTAACGGCTCACGAGCACACAGGCGCACACGCACGTCATCAGTATCCCACATGCAGTCACATCTGCACACCTTGGATGGGAACGTGTTGTAGCCGCCTTCGCTGCTGATGGTGATGTTGATGCCCGTGCTCGTGCGTGTGTACGCAACTGTCGTCCACACGTACTTTCCATTGAGATATGCAGTCGATGCACCATCATCCTCATACACCTGTGCGCGTGCGTGCGTGTACGTGTGTGTGTGTGTGTGTGTGTGCGTACGTGCGTGCGTGTATATATATATATATGTGTGTGTGTGTGTGTGTGTGTGTGTGTGTGTGTTAGGATGAGAGAGGTTGGGCATGCCATTGGTGTTGAGATGTCAGCAGTGCAGAACATTCACATCAGACAACACAAACCACAGAACACCAAACCAAAAATCAAAACAACCCCAAAACATAATTCACATGTGTATCGCCTCCAGCACCATCGCCATCCAACAGCACCACCGCACCCGAGTCTGCCCGGAGCTTGCGCCGGGGTAGATGGTGAGGACGAGGGACGTAAACTGCCGCTGCGCAACACCAATCGTGTCGCCGGCAGTCACGGGAATGCCAGGGATCTGATGATGATGATGATGATGATGATGATGATGATGATGATGATGATGATGATGATGATGATGATGATGATGATGATGATGATGATGATGATGATGATGATGATGATGATGATGATGATGATGATGATGATGATGATGATGATTGGTCGTGGTGGCGGTGGTGGTTGTGATCGTGTGGTGATGTGGTAATGAGGAGAGAGGGAGGAGGGCAAGGCATTGTGGTGACGGCGGGAGGAGGATAACGTGAATGAGGATGCTGATGGTGGAGAGGGCACGAACAAATGAACAAGAACAGCACACCATCATCACAACAGCAACAACCACAATAACCACGAACAACATCACATCTGTTGCACCTGTTATACCGGCTCCGCCTTCCCACCACCACCACCAACTCACGACGCACCTTCGGTGTCGTGTGACCAGAATCCGTAGCCGACATTTGAAGACGTGAGGGAGAAATAGGGCTGGTAGGCGAGGTTGCCCCACGTCAGGGCAAGAACGTCACCACTGAACCCAACCTGGTACCGGTGTGTGCCTGCAGGCAACAGCGCGCTGTGGGCATGAGTGGAATGCGAGATGACAACGAAAGCGCATGTGCACGTGGTAGCGACGAGCTCCACAATTGAGAGAACAAACGCTACGCGCACATGTGACAACAACAACAACAACAACAACAACTTAAACAACAACCACAACAACAACAACAACAGCAACAACAACAACAACAACAACTTAAACAACAACTTAAACAACAACAACAACTTAAACAACAACTTAAACAACAACTTAAACAACAACTTAAACAACTTAAACAACAACAACAACAACAACAACAACAACAACAACAACAACAACTTAAAACAACAACAACAACTTAACAACAACTTAAACAACAACAACTTAAACAACAACTTAAACAACAACAACTTAAACAACAACAACTTAAACAACAACAACTTAAACAACAACAACAACTTAAACAACAACAACAACTTAAACAACAACTTAAACAACAACAACAACAACAACAACAACAACAACTAACAACAACAACAACAACAACAACTTAAACAACAACAACAACAACAACAACAACAACAACAACAACAACAACAACAACAACAACAACAACAACAACAACAACAACAACAACACCACCACAACCACAACCACTACGATAACGCACCGAGCCCGCCCCAGCGTGCGAGCACCAAGCCGCGGTCAGTGCGGCCCTGGCGCTTGGGTGTCGTCACCCGGATCTTGTCGGTCCAGATGGTGGGATTCTGCTTGCCGCCCGCGCACCCGCCCTGCGTGCCTGCAGGCAGCAACGTTGAGGGAAAGCGTGTATGTGCATGTGCATGTGTGCATGTGTGTTGAGCGAGATAAGAGACGTAGACACAGACACCGACATGTGATGCGCGTGTGCTGCATAAACAGCAGCAGCAATGGCCAAACAGCATGTGCCACTACAGCCCATGAACCACACGAACCACACACACTCATGCACACACTCACACTCAACCACCACCTCACCGCCCTGCTGCCAGTCGATCCACCAAAAGTCAAACGGCAACGGCTGCAGCACAATGTCCTCAACGCTGTACACGTAATCCTTGTCCACGGCGCTAAAGTTGACCTGCGGCGTCTTCATGGGGTCAAGGCCAAGCGCCTGCGGACATTAAGGTTGGAGGGGTGGAGGGTGGCATGTGGAGTTGAGTGGGGGTGTGGATGGTTGAATAGGATGGTCAGAACACAATGACACAACAGCACAGCGTCTGCGCCACAGCAGCAATCCCTTACACCCTGCCTCCCTCCCCCACCCCTCTCGCAAACACCATCACCACAGCAACAACCAGCAGCAGTAGCAGCACCTTGCAGAGCGGAACGAAGCGCTCCTCGGTGTTGTGCACACCGTCATCATCGTGGAGGTTGCCGGCCGTGTGCAGGCCAACGGTGTGCATGAAGTCAAACGTGTCGTTCACATACGGGAACAGGTGCGGGTCTGGCGTGTACCCGCCCCAGTGGTACTGGCACACGCGCATGAGGTGGTGGTGGTGGTGGTGGTGGTGGTGGTTGTTTGCGGAAAAGCATGGTGTGTGTGTGTGTGTGTGTGTTTGCGGAAGCGAGGGGTGGGTGATTCGATTGAGTGAGTGCGCGTGACTGCCGCACTCATTCCCCACACCTCACATCAGCCACTCCAATAATTCCAACCAACCAACCAACCCATCAACAAACAAACCAACAACTGTAACCAATGAGAGTACGTGCGGTGGCTTTGTCAAACACATCAGTGGGCCACCTTGGTGTGCCAGTTCATGTCGAGGACAAAGACGTCCAGTGGGAACCCGCGGTCAGAGTAGTCTACAAAACACATAGACAAACACACGTGGGCACACAAACACGCATGCTCGTGGATTAATCGTGTGGTCAAGAAATTCATTGCCGGCTTTCATTGACACATGCACATGCATGCACACACCATCCCAGCCCATCACGGCGCAGTCTCCGTCACCAGCATCACCATCATCACCACAGACACCAAGTCATGCCACTCCACTCACCCTGGATGTATTTCCTGACGTCGACGTTGTTGAGGTCGTACCAGCGCGTGAACCAGACACCGGTCGCATACCGCGGCACCATCGGAATGCGGCCTCCAATCTGACGTGTTCGTGGTGGTGGTGGTGGTGGTGGTGGTGGTGGTGGTGGTGAAGGTTTGAGGTGGGTGTACGGTTTAAGTGGTGATGAGGATTGGCAGACAAGAGGAGTGCGTAGCAAGCACCGAAATCACACTCCGTCGACACTACTCACGACAACACCAACAACTCCTCTGCACCACCACCATCACCACCACACGACCAATGACAATCATCACATGACCAATATTACCACCACAACCACCACCATCACCACCACTATCATCGCCACCTTGATAAAGTCTGCGAGGGCGCCCGTGTAGTCGCTGCCGTGGCCGAAAAAGTACAAATCCTCCGCATCGCCGTTGACGGAATCCCACCACTCCGCGCCCTTCGTCAGCGCCCTGCGTTGCAGTGGTGGTCGTGGTGGTGATGATGGTGGTGGTAGTGGTGGTGGTGGTAGTCGTCGTCGTGATGATGAGAGGTAAGGTAGGACAAGAAAAGGGGCGTGATGAATATGTAAACGAAACAGCGTGAGGGTACCCATGACCCAATCACTGAGCCAGTTCTCCTCCCCCTGCATCCCCATCCCCAGCCAACATGAACCATTATGGACCATCAGCTCACCAGTTGTCGGTGTCGTTGACAACGGCCCAGCCATCGCGCGAGACAACGCCCCACTCGCAGTGCAGCGACTCCTGCACGTCAGCACAGTTGGCGCGCATGGGTGGCCATGCGTTTGTGTGTATGTGTGTGTGTGTGTGTGTGTGTGTGTGTGTGTGTGTGTGTGTGTGTGTGTGTGTGTGTGTGTGGTGTGTGTGGTGTGTGTGTGTGTGTGTGGTGTGTGTGTGTGTGTTGTTGAGTGTGCGTGTGGTTGAGTATGTGCGCGCGAGAGTGTGTCTGTCAGTGAAGGAAAGCGCGAGGCATTTCAACGACCACACATGAACAACGTTGTTGCAGCGCCATCTATACAATCAACCAGCCAACCAACCAACAACCACCACGATCATCATCGTCACCAACACCAACACCAACACCAACACCAGCAGTCCCTTTCCTCCCTCCACCATCTTCCTCGTACGTCGTGCACGCGCTTGTCGGCGTTCTGTGTGCAGTTGAGCGTTTCAGCGCCGAGCTCATCCAGGGACTTGATGGTTCCCAGAAGGTTCCCGTCATTGCGGTCACCGTACCGCCACGACTGCACATCAAATACACACACATACACAAATGCCGCGTTATTGTACACACACTCTCTCCCTCACACACACACATACACAATCGCGCGCACAATCCCTCACACACACACACGCACGAACACACAAGCACACACACACACATACGCACACGCACACGCATACACACGCACACACACACACACAATCGCACCATCAACCACGCGGACATGCACAAGAACCGCACCTTGAACGAGCTGCTGGCGTTGGTTGAGGTGACAAAGAGGGTGTTGGAGTTGAAAGGCTTTCCAACAACATACGTGATGTTGAGTGCCTCTGCGATGTGATGCAAGGCGACGCGAGGTGACATGACAGCGGTGATTGGACACCAAACATCAATCAACATGAGCAAACAACCACACTCCAACGCATGGAGCAAAGCTGACGAGGACACACAGAGCGGACGCCCCCAGCAACCCTGAACATGGCAACAACAACAACAACACCACCACCACCAACAAGCACAGCAACCACAACCACAAGCACAACAAGCACAGGCAATCATGTCAGCAACAACAGCTGCTGCAGCAGCGGCTCACTTGTGGCGATGGTGAGCACGCCGTTGGAGATGGAGTGGGTGAATGCGGGCACGGGAAGGTTGCGGTTGAGGAAGGCGAGCGTGGGCCGGTCCTCGTACTGCGTTGCCGAGCGCGGGTCCGCGGCGTTGCCCGCGTACTCCATACGCACAAGGCGATCCGTCAGCACCGTGAAGCGAGCATCGCCTAATCGATGTGTTGTTGTTGTTGGTGGTGGTGGTGGTGGTGGTGTGTGTGTGTGTGTGTGTGTGTGTGTGTGTGTGTGTGTGTGTGTGTGTGTGAATGTGCGTGGACCAGAAAGAGAACAAAGCGACTTGCACAACCCAACGCACACATTCACGTAAATTCACACACACACAGGCATATATTGCCTTCCCTCCCCCCCCCCCCACCACTTCTGACTGCCAGCTCTCTGTCTCTCTCACCGGCAATGACGGTGGCGGATGCGTTTGCGACAGGGTTGTAGTTGAACAGTTCGTAGGATGGCGGGCCATCGAACATCCTTTCCTCATCTGTCAGCCAGTGCGGCAGATGCAAGGAAAAGAAAGAAGACAATAAGTGCTCAGCAGGCAACGCACACATATGCAAACCCCAAACAGGGTTCAGGTGGGAAGCGCGAGTAGGACTTGTTCCTCACGTCCATGCAACAGGCGCTCTTTTTGTTTTTGTTTTTCTCCCCACTTGCCTTGGAAGGCAGCTGTTGTGATGGCAGCACGCCCCACGATGCAGAGCAGCGCAGCGACGATGAGCACACGCCCCAGCATCGTCGTCGTCCTCGTCGGGTTGGTCACTCGCTTTGTTGATCAGACTGGCAACACAAACACACACGGGAGAAACAAACACCACCACACAAACACAGAGAGAATGAGGCAGGCGAGTGTGAGTGTGAGTGCCGTCCTATCATACACCATTCGACCTTCGATCAGCAGTATAGCTGCGATCAACAAAACACCGCAACAGACACCAGCAAAGCAACCAGAGCAAGAGCACACCATCATGCCACATCATGCCACCTCTCCACAACCCGCACACACTTTCTCCAACACACAACAACCAAAACAAAACCTTTCTCTTGTGTGCCACTGAAACTCCAGTGCAGTGCGGAAACTTAATGCGAATCTTTCGCAAATTGTCGGACCGTTTCTTGTGCAAACAACAAGAAGGAAGCAAGCAAGCAAGCAAGCAAGACGAAGAGAACACACACACACGTGGAACACCAGCACAGACACAAGCAACGGAGCGAGCAAGTGGTGAGCACTGACGCTGGTGTCCCCATCCTTTCCTGTTGACACTCTGCACACGCACCGTGACCGTGACCGTGATGAGTGAGTGGGAGCTTCACGAGGCATGTGCCTCTGGTGATGTTGCTGCCATTGACAAGCAACTGAAGACCGGCACAAGCCCGTCCGCAACCAACGTCTGGGTGAGGAATGAGGACAAGTGTGTGTGTTTGTGGTGTTTGCGTTTGTGGTGTTTGCGTCTGTGGTGTTTGCGTTTGTGGTGTGTGTGTGTGTGTGTGTTTGTGTTTGTGGTGTGTTTGCTTGCTTGCGTGCGTGCGTGCGCGCGTGTGTGTATCTCTGTCTGTGCCTGTGGCCGTGTCTGTGCTGTGTGTGTCTGTCTGTGCCTGTGGCCGTGTCTGTGCTGTGTGTGTGTGTGTGTATCTCTGTCTGTGCCTGTGGCCGTGTCTGTGCTGTGTGTGTGTGTACCAACGGTAGGGTTTGTCTACACCTCCCCTTGTTTGCGTGTGGACGTGAGCAGCACTCGGCCCATTCCCTGTCACTTCTGACGGTAATCCTCACACTCCGCCCAACAACCGTGTGTTTCAGGGCATGACGCCGCTCCATACGGCGAGCCTGCACGGCAAAGTGTCGGCCGTTGAGCTACTGCTGCAGCACAAGGTCAAGGTCGACGCTCAAGACAGCAAGGTAGCCAGCCATTCGCACGTCACCCGTTGTGGTTTTGCGTCGTACATGCAGTTTGTAGCTGTGTGTTGCACGAGCAGACATGGCTGCGGTTGTCGCGCATCACAATACGAATACACCCCGGCTCACTCTGCGAGCGCGTATGTGTGCATGTGTGTGTGTGTGTGTGCCTGTGTGTGTATGTGTGTGTGTGTGTGCCTGTGTGTGTGTGTGTGTGTGTGTGTGTGTGTGCATGTGTGTGTGTGTGCATGTGTGTGTGCGTGTCTGTGTGTGTACAGGGGTGGACGCCGCTGCACTGCGCGAGCGGCAATGGCCATGTCGACGTTGTCCGCATCCTTCTCAGCCACCATGCCAAGGCCACCATCACCGACAAGACGGTCAGTGTGTTAAGTGTGTGTGTATGTGTGTGTTGGCTTGACTGGTTGTCGTTGGAGGGCTGTGCAAAGGCTGCGGCCACCTGCGGTTTTTCGGCGTTGCTGTCTTGTCACACTTTCATGTCACTGGCCCAGCCAACGCCCACGTTTGTATTATTCTCAACCACTTGTCGACATGTGTGTGTGTGTGCGTTTGTGTGTGTGTGTGTAGAACAAGACGCCGCTGCACCTGGCGGCCATGAACGGCTGCACAGATGTCATTGATGCCCTCGGAAAAGCAACCATCGCCGCCACCACCGCCAACGTGCGCAGTGTTACGTGTGTGTGTGTGTGTGTTACGTGTGTTACGTGTGTTACGTGTGTGCGTGTGTGTGTGTGTGTGTGTGTGTGTGTGTGTGTGTGTGTTACGTGTGTTACGTGTGTGCGTGTGTGTGTGTGTTACGTGTGTTACGTGTGTGCGTGTGTGTGTGTGTGTGTGTGTGTTACGTGTGTTACGTGTGTTACGTGTGTGTGTTACGTGTGTTACGTGTGTGTGTTTGCCGTGTCTGGCCTCATCCATCCCTCGCTCCTCCCCATCGTCCCCACCATACCCTTGCTCGTCCCCCTCACCTCATCTGCCACTCGTCATCTTCATCACCAGGGTCGGACTGCGCTGCACCTGGCGTCGTTCTTTGGCCACGCCGCCGCCGTGCGGGCGCTCACTGCTCGCGGGGCCCCCGTGAACGCCGTCGACAACAACGTGCGCGCACACAGTGGGACGAGAGAGGGAGGGAGGGAGACAGACAGACAGACAGACAGACAGACAGACATACAGACAGACATACAGACATACAGACAGACAGACAGACAGACAGACGACAGCTCTGCACACACACACACATACACAATACACATGACATACATACACACACACACACGAATACAATCCTTTCATTTCTCCACCTCTCTCCCCCCCTCCCAACCCCTTAATCCTCTCAGGGCGACACCCCGCTGCACGACGCGCGGACGGGCGGCCACGACGACACGGCCGCTGCGCTCATATCCGCCGGCGCAGACACCACCGCAGAGAACGACCAGGTGGCGCGGCACGTTCCATGGCGAATTGTGTTGTTTTGTTTTGTTGCCTGTGGCTGTAGGTGTTGCGTTGGGCTGGCTTGCTCGCTTGCACGCTCTGTGTGGTGACTTGATTCCTCATTCGCGCACACACACACACACACACAAACACACAAATACACACACACATTCGCACACATGCACCCCCCCCCCTCTTTCCGCCTTGGTGCCACTGCTGCAGGGTCTGGTGCCTGGCGACTGCGCCCCGAGCGTGACGGTGCCGCCGGTGAAGCCGACCGCGGCCATGCCCACGTCATCGTCCCCCTTTGGCAAGCCGTTTGCACTCACGCAACACAAGCACTCGCCATCGTCAGCAGCAGCAACAACACCAATAACAGCAGCAGCACCACTATCAACATCGCCTTTTGCAGCGACAACGGGGGCGCAGTTCACGACAGCGGCACCGTCGGCGGGTGTGACGTCTGGGCTTGGGTTTGGTCTCGGCAAGGCGATGCAGTCGATGATCAGCACGAAGCAGCAGAAGGAGGAGGAGAGGAGGAAGAAGATGGAGGAAGAAAAGGCAGCAGCAGCCAAGAAGCAGCAGCAACAGCAGCAACAGCAGCAGCAGCAGCAGCAGGCTGTTGTTGGTGGTGGTGATGATGATGACAAGCCCAAGCTTTCCTTCAACTTTGCCGCCGCCAAGTCGTCGTTTTCGTTCTCCCCGAAGCCATCCACACCACAGCAGCAGCAGCAACAACAGCAGCAGCAGCAGCAACAACAACAACAGCCGAAGCCAGGGCTGTTCAAGACCGCGCCTGGGTTCACCACGTCATCGCCGTTTGCAGCCAAGCCAGCGACATCCTTCTCCTCCCCTTTTGCTGCGTCATCCCCATCTACTACAAAGCAGCAGCAGCAGCAGCAGCAGCAGCAGCCGAAGCCAGGACTGCTTGGTTTCAAACCAGCAACAACAGCGCCTATGACGAAGGCAACCCCGCCATCATCATCGTCGTCGACGTCGCTGTCGTTTTCGTCCACGCCTGCGCTGTCATCGGGCTCGTCCCCGTTTACGGGCGGCACACCCGCGTTTTCGTTTGGCAGCAAACCGTCCACGACACCAGCAACGCCAGCCGCACGCACTGGTGCTGGTGTTGGTGGTGGTGTTGGCTTTGGCAAGGGCACCACCATCACACCCACGACGCCAACCACGGCTTCGATCACTGCTTCAACACCCACCAGCAGCAGCAGCGGTGGCGGTGGCGGTGTGTTTGGCGGGCTGAAGCTGTCGCCTGCGTTTACGGCAGCAAGTGGTAGCCTGTCGCTCGGCAAGCCGTTCACGCGAAGCGTGGAGGTGGATGATGACGACGACAGCGACGACAGCGACGAGGATGAGGAGGAGGAGGATGAGGGGGATGATGATGAAGAGGAGTGGGGTGATGTTGTTGTTGCGGATGATGATGAGGCTGAGGAAGAAGGCGAGGAGTTGAGTGACGAGAGCGACACGACTGAAGACGTTGAAGACGATGAAGATGAAGAAGAGGAAGATGAAGAGGATGAACTTGAAGAGTATGAGGGCGACACACAAGGCGACGACGACGACGAGGATGAGGATGAGGATGATGATGATGAGGATGAGGAGGAGGAAGACGACGACGACGACGACGAATACGCAGAGTATGAAGACGAGGATGACGAAGATGAAGACGAAGAGGATGAGGATGAGGAAGGGGATGGTACTGTGAATGCGAGCTTTGGCAGCGCGACACCTGGCCAGTTTTCGTTTGCTTCTGGCGGCTGGATCTCGCCCGCCCAGAAGACCACGCCGCCATCGTCGACAACCACGACGCCAGGTATGTACATGCACACACGCGCATTTGTGACGTGAGAGTGTGTGTGTGTTTGAGAGAGAGAGAGAGCGCGCGCGCGCGCGCGTGTGTGTGTGTGTGTGTGTGTGTGTGTGTGTGCACGTTTTTTTTTTTTGTGTGTGTGTGTGCACGTTTTTTTTTTTGTGTGTGTGTGTGTGCACGTTTTTTTTTGTGTGTGTGTGTGTGCACGTTTTTTTTTTTTTGTGTGTGTGTGTGTGACAGCATGTGTGTGACAGTGTGTGAGTCCCCCCTCTCCCTGTTCACATCCACCCCAGTTTGCATGTCGCCCCTTGCCTTGTTTGTATTTCCTTTCCTCCCGCCCTCGCCTCATTATCATTGCATTACCACCACCATCACCATCGCCATCACTACGCCGCCAGCGTCGTCTATGAGCAAGAGCGGGCTGTTTGGAATGAAGTCTGCAGCCAGCACTCCCGGCACAAAGCCGTTTAGCTTCGGCAACAAGACCACTGGCAGCGGTGGTGGTAGCCTCTTCTCCTCCCCATCCTCCACCACCGGCACGACGACGACGACGACGACACCGGGCCAGTCGCTGTTTGGCGGGAAGTTCACGCCAAAGGGCACGAGCCTGTCTGCAGGCATGAGCTTTGGCAGCGGTGGCAGCAGCACCAACAGCAGCAGCAAACCCACAACGCCAGTCTCCTTCCCCGCCACCACCACCAGCACCACCAGCAGCACCACCAGCAGCAAGGTTGCAACCCCATCAACATCGACGACCGCAGCCAAGGCGACACCGACGACCACGCCATCGTCACTGTCGTCACCTCTGTCGTCGTCTGCCAAGGGGCCAACAGCATTTGGCAAGGGCCTCTTCAGCAACAGCAGCGGTGGTGGTGGTATGAAGCCTTCGCCGCTGTTTGCCAACCGCTACACAGCACAAAGCAAGCAGCAGCAGCAGCAGTCGCCTGACAAGAACGCAAACAAGTGAACACGTTGATGACCCTGGCGCCTCTTCTGGTTTGTTTTGTTTTGTGTGAGGGTGCGTGTGTGCGTGTGTGTGTGTGTACTTGTGTGTGCGTGTGTGTGTGTGTGTGTGTGTGTGTGTGTGTGTGTGTGTGTGTGTGTATTTGGATGCAGTGATGTGATGACATTGCCTTTTCTTAAAGTTTGCGAGCATGTGTGGTTGTATTTGTGCTGTTTGTGTGCAGTTACACACGCAACACAACAAGAACGGCAACGTCTTGATTTGTGTATTGTGGAGGTGGATGTAACACGGGTCAAGGTGAGGCTAAGGCTTGCCCCGAAACCAAGATGACAGCGGGAGTGCATGAGACCACACACATAAAGTGACATGCACACACACATGATGACATGCAAAAGGGGCAGCAAGCAGCAAGGGGCGACGGTTGGCGAACGTAGTGAAATGATGACAAAGGTAGTGAAACAACCCGCAAACGCATGCACATAGAAACATTCACACACACCAACACATTCATGCTGACAGCACTGCGCGTGAGATTAAGCCACGCCTGCACACAACACAAAGAACGTGGTGTATCACGGCATGCACACAACAAACGCAAATGTACACACAAAACACACGCACACGCACGTACAACACAAACGCAAATGTACACACAACACGCACACAACACACGCACACACACACACACACACACACACACACACACATACACACACACACACACACACACACACACACACACACACACAAACAAAGCACAACGCAGAACGGTCATGGTTGGCTTGCGCGGTGTGCTGCGGGGCTGAGAGCCACAGAGTTTCGGAGGACGAGGGGCGGTGGCGGCTTGGGAAGAACCTGCTCCCGAAACCGCTCAACGGCGGTCTTGCCGTCGCATACAGGGCACGGCTTTCGCGGGGGCTTGGCGGCGGAGGTGTTGCGCTCCGGCTGCTTCGGCGTGGTCGAGGGTCCGCTGGTCTCATGGCACGTGCACGCGGGACTGCGGGCTGGGTGGAAGGGGGATAGGGTCTGCAGGGCAGGCAGTTTGCGCAGCAAGTACACCATGTTGGTGGGGCGCAGCCCGCTCATCTCCAATGTCCAATCGTCATGCAGCTCCTTCACCAGCATGCTCCTTTCCCACTTCCAGTCTGGCCTATCAAACAAGAAGCAGAAGCAGGAGAAGGGAATGGGAAAGGAAAGGGGTGAGCAGAAGGAGAAGCGGAAGGAGAAGGAGAAGGAAACGGTGTGAGGATGATCGGCGTGATTGCAATTGTTGCAACGAACATGGCGGCATGGGGGTTGAAGACGCGTGCACACACGCTCGGGTTCGCACGCTCGCGAACCCGCACACACACACACACACACACACACACACACACACACACACACGCACACACACACACACACACACACACACACACACACACACACACACACACACACACACACGCATACAGGGATGCATGAGCAGAAACACCCCCACCTCCCACCCCCCCCCCCTCTTCAACGTACTTGTAGCCCTCAATGTCCTTGACGCAGCGGACGCCCGAGCCTGATGCCGACGCTTCCGTTGGCGCCACTTGCACGAACAAGCGCATTGTATCTGCCGGCATCTGTCCCGCCTCTGATATTTGGTTCTTCAAGGACTTGACTGTTGCGAACCGCAGCTCGGCGACCTCAATGGAGCGGCCCTGTGGCGTGAGCGCTGTCAGCGGCATCCCGCCCGCCACCATTCCCGGAACCAGGTTGCCCTTCTCCTTCTTCTCAGCTGCCTTCTTCTTCTTTCCTCCCTTTTTCTTTCCCCCTTTCTTCTTCCCAGCCATCGTTGTGTATCTGTGTGTCTCTGTGTGTGTCTGTGTGTGCCTGTGTCTGTGTGTGTGTGTGTGTGTCTGTCTGTGTGTGTGTCTGTCTTCGTATCTGTTCGTTGTTGGCAAGTGCGGTTGCGGTTGTAGAAAATTTGCACACATCTTCAAATAAAGTTCGTCAAACAGTCCTCGCACTACGTTTGCTGCGTTGGTTGGCGGCCACGGCAGCCAGAGATGACGTCATGAAGCCACGAAGGCCGGCAAGTACAACAACAACAACAACAACAACAACAACAACAACAACAACAGCAGCAAGCGCAGCAGCAGCAGCAGAGACAACAACGCGCGCTATGTTATGTTACATCTTTACTTTCCACGCACTTCCATCCTCACATCACCACCACCCCGACAATGGCCTCGACGCTGACCAGGCCCGAGGGGTTCCGTGGGGAGTTTCTTCTCCCGTCAGACCCCGCTTACGACAAGTACCGCAGGCCGTGGAACGCTGACCACGAGCACAAGAAGCCCAGGTAAGCCAGCGGTCGCATCATGTCACGTGACATTGAGTGCATTACTTGTTGTTTGCGGGGGGGGGGCTGGTCGTGTCGATGGACAATCTAAGCATCTTTCTGACGCCGCTTCCCCCTCCCTCTCCTGTGCGCATGTTGGTGACAGCGTTGTGCTGCTGCCACTCGGAGCGACAGATGTCCAAGTGGCAGTGAACTGGGTTCGCTCCAACAACCTGCAGTTTGCCGTTATGAGCGGCGGTCATTCCATCTCCGGCCGCTCCGTCAAGGATGGCGCTGTGCTCATCCGCCTGACCCGCATGAACTTCGTGCACGTCGACCCAGAGGAGCGCACCGCATGGGTTGGCATGGGCGCCACTGTCAAGGACTTTGACCTCGAAACAAACGGTGCAGCATGTGTGCCGTCTGCACATCGGTGCAATCATACATTGCTGTTTTCGCGCACCCATCTTACAAGCCAAGTGTGCGCGCCACATGCTATTCTTACACTTCCCTTGCTTACACACACACACACACACGCACACACACACACACACACGCACACCGCACACCGCACACCGCACACTGCACACGAACAGCCTTCAACCTGTGCGGTGTTGGCGGCCAGGTGTCGCACACGGGCATGGGCGGGTTCACGCTGCACGGCGGATATGGCGCCATCTCCCGCCGTTACGGGCTCGGTGTCGACAACATCCTCGCTGCGCGCGTCGTACTCGCGGACGGCACCATGGTTGAGGCAACGGAGACGAAGAACCCTGACCTCTTCTTTGCCATTCGCGGTGCTGCAAGCTCCATTGGCATTGTCACCTCCCTTAAAGTCCGCCTCTACCCTGTGAGTGAGCGCACTCGTGTTGTGTCACTCGCAACGTCACCTTGCGCCAAGTGTGCAATGCCCAGCCAAGATATGATTTGTTCCTCCAAGACACCCTTTGTCCTTGCCGTGCTCTGCTTACCCTCCCCCTCTTCCCCTCCCTGTCCACGGTTTTATTCTACAACTGGGTCCCTCCGCTTATTCACCTCACATCACATCACATCACATCACATCACATCACATCACAACACCACGCACACCTCCGCTTTTCCCTCACCCAACTCACCACATACACCTCTCCTCACCAACATGCATCATACCTGCTCCGGTGGCGAGCAGCTGCCCGAGAAGGACATGATGTGCTCCGGGCAGGCGTTCTGGATTGCCGAGTCTGATGAGGAGTTTGCAGACCGCGTCAGGAAGTGGGCGGAGATTGTCGATAAGGACGAACCGAACCTGTACTGCTCCATGGTGATCGACTCGCCGCCTCCGCCGCCCTTCAACGGCCGTCGCACGTTCATCATCCACACGGCGTGGCTTGGTGACGAGCCCATGCAGCAGGCACAGGAGCTCATGAACACGCACCTCGCCCCGCTCATGGACAAGAAGCCCCTCATCAATGCCATCGACCCAAAGCCGTATGCTGTGTTCAACTGCATGCAGGATGTCGTTGGCGGGTATGGCCACAAGAAGCGCTCCACGGGCGCCAGCACCGATGACTGTCAGGCCCTCGTCAAGCTCGTGCGTTGACATTGTCTGTGCTTGTCTGCTTGGTTGGTTGGTTGGTCTGTTGGTCGAGTGTGTCTTTGTTTGCTCGGTTGGCCTTTTTTTGTGTGCATGCCTGTCTCCTCATTTCAATGTGTGTGTGCGTGTGTGCGTGCGTGTGTGCGTGTGTTGCACTGCACGTGCAACTGCTTTCAAACCTCAGCTGAGACATGCTGCCATTCTTTTACCTTGCTGTTGTGCATCAACGTCCGACACAGATTCTCGCTTCCGAGAAATACCGCACACCGGCAAGCGTGTATCTTGTTGAGCACTGGGGCGGGCAGATTGTGGGTGTCGACCGCAAACCCGAGGACGACTTGGTGTACGGCACGCGTCGCCCATACTCCGTCATGTGCCTTGGCAACCTCGATGACCCTTCCACCGCAAAGAAGTCTCTTGAATGGCTCCAGCAGGTTTGAAGGCCACGCGTGTCTGTGGTGTGTGGTGTGGCTGTGTGTCTGCGCGAATGCGTATGTGTGCGTCTGTGTGTGTATGTGTGTGTATGTGTATGCATGTGTGTGTATGTGTATGCATGTGTGTGTATGTGTATGCATGTGTGTGTCTCCCTCCCTCCTCCCCCCTCTCTCTCTGTGGGTGTGGGGTGTTTGAGAGTGTGACTTGGTGTGTGGTCCTCATGGTACGCGCCTTTTTCTCATCAGTCAGTGTAGTGTGTTGATTGGGATATTGTGAGCATAAACGTGCGCTCACTCCTTCCTGCACCGCTGCCACCACCGCCGCCTGTACCATCACCATTTTCTCCTCCTGAATTTCATCGCACTGTCGCAGTTCAAGGCACTGGCCAAGGACATTGGTGTCGGCGTTGCTGCGTACGTGAACTACACAGACGACCACAACAAGCCCTATGGAGACTGCACTCAGAAGTTGGCGGATGTCAAGGCCAAGTACGACCCACACAACCTCTTCCCAAAGTTTGCGGGCATGTGAGAGGAGTGAAGCTGAGGTGGCAAACAAGCGCGCGCGCGTTTGCTGGAGGAGCCCAGGCAGCAAAGTACTATGGCTCCTGCTGCGTGTGTGTGTGTGTGTGTGTGTCCTTGGGTCTATGTCTGTGTGTTTTCCTTCTCTCTGTGTGTGTGTGTGCGTGTGAGACAGTGGCTGGGGCCGTCGATGTCAGAGTGCACAACACTACAACATCACGATGCAAACAAACACATTGAATCAAGAAAGCACGCACAAGCGCACACAAAAAACAACACCAGTGATGACGTCATTGCGACAAATCCGAGCAGAACAGCGGCAAGTTTATTTCTCATGTCAAATCTGTCACAACTCCATTTTGCTGTCTTCAAACAGAACCTCAGAAAAAAACAAACAAACCTGCGATCGCACCTTTCTTTCACCTCAGCACCTCCACAGCAAAACATTCAACAAGCGCCCCCCCCACACACACACCTGCACACATTCAACCCCCTTCTCCCCCCCCCGCCTTTGATCAGTCTCTTCAACTCTTCTGCACATAGCGCACCAGCAAGGGCAGCAAAACACACAGCCATGGCGATTCCCGGCAACAACTTCAGCGCGCTCGTTTCCTTCAAGCTGAAGCAAGGCAAGGACTACGACAAGGACGTCGTGCCTGTCATGCAGCGTTTTGTCGAGACAACCTCCAAGGAGGCGGACATGTTCTTCTACGGGTTCGCGCGCTCAACCAGCGACCCTAGCGTCTTCGTGTGCCGCGAGCACTACAAGAACGCCGATGCCTTCCTTGTGCACCTGGCCAACGTCGGCAAGCACCTGGAGGAGATGGGCGAGTTTGCAGACATTACCATGGTGACCTTCGTCGGATCCGAGGAGGACACCAAGAACGCAAAACTCATCGAGGCAACCAAGGCCCTGCCCACGACGTGGTTCACCCTCGGGCCCACATGCTGAGGCGGCATTGTGTGTGTGTGTGTGCGTGCGTGTGTTTGAGTATTTGTGTGTGCGTGCGCCTGCTTGCATCTGTTTGCATCAATGCTCGGTGTGCTTGTGTCATTGTGTACCTGCAGCTGGTGCATGTGCGTGGCATGCCCACCTACGCCTGCATGTACGTGCATGCTTGAGGATTCACTGCACTTTGTTTCTTTTGTTTCAATGAGCATGCTTCTGTCTTTCTGTGCTTGTTGTCTCCTCCGCGACAGTCGTTCAGTTCTTCAGTTTCATCACACTTTGAGTAAAGAACAGAGCTGCAATACTTCAACACCCGCCTATGTGACATGAGAGCGCCGCAGGCAAAGCGAACTCCACGTGCACACGCACACACACACACACACACACACACTTGCGTGTCCACTCCTCTATCTCGCTGGTCTTGGTGGTCATGTACACATGAGTGTTGCGGCACACAGACACCACCCACTACCATCTCCACTCACTGCCATCTCCACTGCGGAAAGCCAGTGAATAATTTGTGCCAATTTTCGTCAATCCCAGACGCCAAGCACGATGATGAGAACGACAACTCCTCCTCCTCTTTTTTGCAGGATGAGGTGGTGGGCGGTGGTGTTCGTGTGCGCTGCTGCTGCTGCTGTGGTTGTGGTGTCGGATGTTGGCTCAGCTCAACCGGCCTCTCCATCCCCACCTGCACCACCAACAACCACAACCACAACCACAACAACCACAACAACAACACCGCCAATTACAATAACTCCACCAACAACACTACCACCACCACCACCACCACCACCAACAACAACAACAACAACCACAACCACAACAACCACAACAACCACAACCACAACAACCACGCCAACGCCGCCGCCGTTGTTCGCTGGCTTTGAGGAGGATGGGAACGGCACGCTGCATGTCATGGCTGGCGTGAACGAAGCCACGGGCACGCGTGGGCGTGTTTTGATGAATGATGTCGACATTGCCGCAGAACTGGAGGCGCTGCAAAGCACCACGGCCGCGCTACGCGCAGCGACGGAGTCTGTGGCTGAGGCGAGGTGTCCTGGCGGCAGCGAGGACATCATTACCACCATCAACACCGACATGGATGACATAGAAAAGTGGTACGGTGGTGTGGAGGCCCCCAACGGCCTTATTTACGGCATCCCTTTCTCCGGCACGAGCGTGCTGATCATCAACCCCGATCTCAACACGTTTGACACGACCAGCATCGCCTCGCTGTCTGACCAAGAACGAAAGTGGCGTGGCGGCATCCTGGCCAGCAACGGCATCATCTACGGCATTCCCTCGCACGCCTCCAATGTGCTCATCCTCGACCCCGCCACCAACAGCGTCGACACCACGACCATCACCAACATTCCCAGTGGCAATTACAAGTACGATGGCGCGGTGCAGGCACACGACGGGCTCATCTACGCATGCCCGTCGCACGCAACCCACGTGCTCATCATCGACCCAGCCACCAACACCGCATACCCTAACAAGATGGGCGGTCTCCCGCTGGCCACGAACAAGTGGTTTGGCGCCGTCCTGGCCAACAACGGCCGCATCTACTGCATGCCCGGTAATGAGGACTCCGTGCTCATCATCGACCCCAAGCTCCACTCGCTGGACATGACCACCATATCTGACATCCCGGATGCCGATCAGTGGCGCGGGGGCGTGCTGGCCGACAACGGCAAGATCTACGCCATCCCATCCCACGCGGACTTTGTGCTCATCATCGACCCCGAAACCAACACCATCGACACCACGTCCATTGTGGGCCTTCCGGACATGGATGACTTCAAGTGGACGGGCGGCGTGCTTGCAGGCAGCGGGCTCATCTACGGCATTCCCCGCAACTACTTCACCGTGCTTGTCATCAACCCGTTTGACGACACCGCCGACACGACATCCCTTGCTTTTGACACTAGAACATCGCCCTTTCGCTGGTCCACGGGCGTGCTTGCCTCCAACGGTAACATTTACGCCATCCCATCATATTCCCAGAACATTCTTGTCATCAACACCATCTGTCACCAGCCGTTTGCTTGGTGACGGACGGTTGTAGGGTTGTTGTCATGCGTTTATGCATGTGTGTGTGTGTGAGTTTGGTGAGTTTGGTGAGGTTGTGTGTTTGTGTTTGTTTGTGTGTGTGTGTGTGTGTATGTCTGTGAGTTTGTTCGTGTGTGTGTGTGTGTGTGTGAGTGAGTTTGTTCGTGTGTGTGTGTGTGTGTGTGTGTGTGTGTGCTCGCATGTGCGTAAGCGCGCATGAGTTGCCCTCTTGCATCTGTGCTTGTAGCTTTGATTTGCACCCTTTGTTACCACTCACGGTTTGTCTTGGCTTACGTACGCCGTGTTTCCTTCAGTTGCTTTTGGCTTTTCGCCACTTTCTTCTTCTTCTTCTTGTTCTTGTTCTTGTTCTTGTTCTTGTTCTTGTTCTTCTTGTTTTTTGCTCCTGCCCTTGTTGTTGCCGCGTTATTTCACATATTCTGTGCTCGTTATTGGCTTCTGCTCTTCCCTTTGTCGCTTGCGCGCCTGTTCACTTGCGTCCTCTTCCGCTTGCGGTGTGTCTGGGCTCGCACAACACGAACACCAACAAGGACCTGCCTGCCACAGTTATCAACATCATAAAAAGATTCACGGTTATTGTGTACCTGATGGCCATTTTTCTGCAATGGTGGTGGCGGGAAACGAGACGACAACACCACCACACCACAACATCAACAACACTCGACGACCACACCAGCCACAACAGCATACCCGCACCAGCTGCACACCTCCGCAGCCACATCGCACACCTCCAGTCATACATACGTGGGCAGTGCCACAAGCAGCGTCCTTTTCCCCAACACCATTTTTGTTTGGCGCTGCGTGTTCTGCTGTGTGCCTGTGTTGTGTGCATCTTGCGGCAAATCCCCACAACAACCTCAGAGCGGCGACGACGAGCACAGCCCAGCCGTCCGCACGGCCATCCGTCCATCCATCCGTCCATTCACTCGTCCGTCTGCGCTTTCCTCCCTCCTCCTCCTTCTTCTTCTTCTTCTTCTCTCTCTCTCTCGCTCTCTCTCTCTCTCTCGCTCTCTCTCTCTCTCTTCCTCTCCCCCCTCTCTCTTCTTTTCTTCCCTGTGCGTAAATTCCAAGGTCGACAAGGAACGCCCTCCAAGCACCATGACAAAGAAGCGGAGCAAGCGGACAAAGGTACATTCACTGGCAGGCTTGTCCGTGGCGATGTGTTGTTTATGGGGTAGTCGTATGAAGGCAGACACTTTGCCCTGCTGTCAAAGACCTCAGGGTTGCGAAACAACGCCTCGGCTACGTGCCTACAGCACCCAGCGCTCCACACACAACGCGCTACAAACCAATGCTTTGTCCGTGCCCACATGTGCTCACGGCTGCCTGCTTGCTTCTGTTGGCTCTTCGTTGTAGAAGGACATATTCAAATCGGCCAAGGACACCTCGACGTTAGTGCTCGCGGGGCGAACATGATGGCAGGACTGGAAGCCATACATGTTTTCTTGTGATGCCTGCAATGTGGTCGCACAGCCCCGAGTGTATTGTCGTTTGATGTCGCGCTTGCGCCGCGTGTGTGCACACCGTGCTTGCTTTCGCTAACCCGCACACACACACACCCTCATATCACCTTGTTGTTTGTCGCCTGTAGTAAGCGCCCGCAGCCGATCGACAAGAACCTGGATCCATTTCAAAGTGACCAATATACTTGGGTGCGTAGCATTGGCATTGTCCGTGTTGTTTCTCTCGCTCCAACATCATACGCGCACACATACACGCACACCCACGCAACACAGTTTGTTTTCTGACACGTGTGTGTGTATGTGTGTGCACAGAAGCCTGAGCCCCACAGCCTGGATACTGCTGCATTACAAAACTTGCCCACGTTTGTGCCAGGTATCGTGTACGTATGTGCCAGGACCAACCACCTGCGTGATAGTTGCTTCTGCACGATGCTTGTCGAGTTGCTCATCTGTCTACTCGTCCTTCCTCTCTGCCTTCTGTTCGTGGCCTGGGGTACCTCACGCTTTCCCCCACCACCAACGTTCTCCGGACCACACACAAAGGTGGCAGCCACAACTTGAATAACCTCTCCAGAATGGGTTCGCGGCAGAGCAAGCCCTCACGGCGCAAGGCCGCGCCCCCCGCTGCCCAGAGGTCAACCGGTGAGCACATGTGCATGCGAACATGTGCACATGTGAGTGAATGTGTGAACGCGTAATACGTGTGAGCACACGTGTATGATGGTGTGTGATCATACGTGTATGATAGTGTGTCTGTGTCTGCGAGTAATTGCTTCATGTCACAGCAGCCTCCAGAACCCGCTTTGGTCCTCCATTCCGCCCCTCGCCCCAGCTCCCCCTTTCTCCTCGTGGCCCTCACTCTTCTAACCCTCACCCCAACCCCGCCCCGCCCCCTCCTGCTTCTTCTTCTTCTCCTCCACCTCCTCCACCGGCCTCTGTCGATGCTGCCAGTGACGTCCCGCTATCCTCCCGTGCTCATTGAGACACCTAAAGAGCCCCGCACTCGCCCTTCATCACCCTCGACACCGACAACAGGCACACACCCGACAACGCGATCAACGACGTCGTCGGCGCGTTCAGCACGCGTGAAGAACTTCTATGCGCGTCATTCCAGCAGCCATGCACACCAACAACAGCCACGGCAGTCATCGCCACCACCACCATCATCATCATCGTCGTCGCCGTCGTTACTGTCAAAAATACGCAAGTGGGGCGGTCGCATCGTGGGCGGTGTTGTTGATGGCGGCGACAAAACCAGCAGCAGAAGCAGCAGAAGCAGAAGCAGAAGCAGAAGCAGTCGCGGTGGTGGTGCGGAGCGTGACGTTGATGAGGTGGTTGTTCTTCTTGATGATGACGATGATGACAACAACAAGGATGGCGATCATAATCACAGTCGTGATCATGATGATGATGGTGCTGGTGGTGGTCGCTTTTCGACGCTGAATCAGGTGCGCATCTGTAGTGACCCCATCTCCTGTCCACTGAGCATTCTGTGTGTGTGAACCTGCAAGCGCGCGTACACACACATACACACATACATCTACATTCATGCACACACAAACACACACGCACACAGATGCACACGTGAAACAACGATGCACGCACACGCTCACTTATTGATTTGCCACCACCTCTCGTGGTTGCACGCGTCACCAGGCGCCTGAGACCGTCCATCCCGTCGATGACGACGATGGTGATGACGAGAGTGACGAGGATGGTGGCAATGATCACGACGATGACGACCTCCCACCTGCATTCGCCCTCTCACCATCGCAGCCGCAACAACAGCCGCACCAGCAGCACCCGATCCATGTTGATGACGATGTCAGCGGTGATGATGGTGATGGTGGTGGTGATGGTGGGGGTGCGGCGACAAGTGGGGGCCAGCGGCGGCGGCGACGACCACCCAAGTTGAAACACGAGTCATCCCTGCTGTCGTCCTCACAATCACAAGGCACCAGTGGTGATCATGGTGGCGGCAATGGAGCTGGAGCTGCTGATGCTGCTGATGCTTGGGATTCTGACCAGTTGATTGCGTTGCCCAACCCGCTGTCTGCGATGGAACGCGGCAGCGAACACAAGCGCAATCACCCGCGCAGTGGTGGCAACGTCTTCGCAACAATGACCGGCAAACATCGACCGGAGAGCAGCCGCGCTGATGATGGTGACAGTAACAGTAACAGTGATAGTGCCGGTGACAGCGATGGGGGAAGCGGCTCAAAGCACAAGATAAAAGCAGGAAACGCAGCAGCAACAATAACGACAACAACGACAGCCACAGAGGCACCGGCCACAGCTGCGAAAGCGCTGGTTGTGACGGCTGCGCGGCGGCCCGTGACTCGCAGCTCCACCCGCTCCCAGCGCCAACGCACTGACGACGACGACGACGACGATGATGGCAGTGGTGATGGTAATGGCAATGGTGATGGTGCTGGTGGCGGCAAGAAGAGTCGTGGAGGACGCGGCAGCGGACGTGCAAATGGCGATGATGATGGCAGCACCAACACCAAGGACGACACGCCAGCAGTGAGGAGGCATAAGACACGCAGCAGCGGCAATGATGATGACGATGATGACGATGACGATGACAACAACAAAACCGGTCGCAGGAGCAGCAGCAGGAGGGGGAGGAGGAGGTCGACACGTGGCAGTGGTGATGGCGATGGTGATGGTGATGGTGATGGTGATGGTGATGGTGGTGCCAGCGCGAGCGATGGGAAGAAGGCAATCAAGCTACCGCGGCGAAAGCGGCGGCAGGAGCAGCGCCGGCTGGACGACGCGGAGGTGATGGTCGCCGTGGACACCAGTGGAGCGCGCACGCTCAACCTCACGCGCGGCAGCTACAACAGGTGCGGCGGCGGGTGCGGCGGCGGTGGTGCTGGTGGTGGTGGTGGTGGTGGTGGGGGAGGGAGAGAGGGAGGGATGTGTGGTTTTTATTCGTGTGGTGCTGGTTTGTGATGGTGGCTGTGATCGTGTACTTACTGTGATCATGTGGTGGCTGCTGTCGACACCTGTGCGTGTATGTTTGCACTTTTGCCTTCCGTACGTTCCCTATATCTCACAAACCACCACCACCACCACCACCACCACCACCACCACCGTGTGCACCCGAATGGCCGGCCAGGCTGCACGGCAGGGAGTTTCTTGATGACGAGCTGGTTAACTTCTGGCTGGCGTATCTCCACCGCCAATACGAGATGAACACCGCACGCTCAAACGTCCACGTCTTCAACACTTACTTCTTCTCCAAACTCTGCGACGTTAGTGCTCTGGGGGTTGCATGTGTGTGTGTGTGTGTGGGGGGGGGGGGTTGCATGTGTGTGTTGTGTGTTGTGCGTTGTGCGTTGTGTGTTGTGTGTTGTGTGTTGTGCGTTGTGTGTTGTGTGTTTGCTTGTGTTTCTCTGTACAAGATGCCCTCATGTTCTGGCACGCACTTCGTTTACATCCACATGTTTGCGCTTCCTGTGGATGCTTGCTGCATTGCTTTACTTCCACCACCTCCCTCATCTATAATCACCATCATCATCATCATCATCATCATCATCATCATCATCATCATCATCATCATCATCATCATCATCATCATCACCACCACCATCATCACCACCATCATCACCACCACCACCACCACCATCATCATCATCATCATCATCATCATCACCATCATTGGCCGGGGTGCAGGGCGGGTACGACAGCGTGAAGCGCTGGACAAAGCACGTCAGCCTGTTTGAAAAGGACTTTCTGATCATCCCCATCAACGAACAGTGAGTTCCTACTGGCTGCGTGTGCGTGTGCGTGCGTGTGCGTGTGCGTGTGCGTGTGCGTGTCTGTGCGTGTGCGTGTGCGTGTGAAGGAGGCGTGTCTGTGTCTGCGCTGTGTCTTGTCTCAGCGTATCCAATCCACCCGCTCACGCTGTTGTCGCTGTTGCGCACCTTCGCATGTGTGTGTGCACAGCGCCCACTGGTACCTGGCGATTGTGTGCTTTCCCTTTATGAAACCGCCCGCTGTGGAGGTGAGCAGGGTAGTGGCGTGTAATGACGGCGATGGCGCGTTGTCGGAGAGGATAAGCTGTTGTTCCCTGGTCGCTGGCGGTTGCGTTATCCAGCTGGTCATTGTTCACCACTCACTGTGATTCACACACACACACACACACACACACACACACACACACACACACACACACACACACACACACACACACACACACACACAGGGGACGATTGGCGATGCGTCTGCCCCAGTTATCACGAGCGTGCGCACACGGCGCAGTGGCAACGGGACAGCACTGCAATCCCTCCAATCGACGGCACCGCCGTCGTCATCGCTCAACAACCCCTGGACACTCTCGTCGCCACCCCCGCGTTACGGTACGCGCAGTAGCACCGGTGCCGGCAGCATCCCGCACTATGCGCGCGACGCCGTTTACCGCACGTCATCAGCCACGGACACCCACTGCAACGTGCCTGCAGGCAAAACGAACACCGCCAGCACCACCACTGCTGGAGGTGCCAACAAAGCTGGTGGTAAGAGGAAGAACCAGGGGCGGAGAGGCAAGCAGTTGGCAGCGCCGCCATTGGGACGCGTCCTCGGCTCTGGGACGGAAGTGCCACTGGACGCACACGTCTTGGGTCGCAGTCGTGGTGATCGTGGTGGTGGTGGTGATGACGTTGTGAAGCAGACTGCTTTTCGTCGAAAGAAACCCCAACTCGAGCACAGTCAGTATCGCTATTTATGTTGGTGGCTGTGGTTGTGATGGTTGTGGCTACATTCGTGTGATTGTGTTTGCTCGCTGAGTGAAGGTGTGAGCGTGAAACGTTGCAAATTCATGCTATCACCGCCAACCACCATTATTACCCCTGCCACTGCCATCATGTGCGCAACATTTTACGGCTCGTCTCACATGTGTGGGGTGTGCTCATTTTCTTTGGTCTGCAGTGATTGTACGGATTCTCGACGACAACGACGACTGCAGCGGTGATCGCGACTGCGATGGCGATGGTGGTGGCGGTGGTGGTGGTGTTTGCGAGCCGAGATCGCAGCCACCAGGGGACGGGCAGGAAGATCAGGAGGAGGAGGAGGAGGAGGAGGACGCAGACACGCGTGAAGAGGTGACCATTACCGACCACGACGCTGTCACAGACAATGAGACCACGGCAATACCGACGCCACAAACCACGATTGTGAGGGCTGTGGCAACGCCTGCGTCGCCTCAACTTCGACGCGGAACCACCAGCGCCCCTGTATCGCCATTGACAAGAGCTGCAGGTGCAACGACGACCCCACCGCCACCAGGCAACGCAGTCTCGTTGTCTGTGCCACCAGTCAACACGACAACAACCGTCGTGACGCCGACGACGATCAGTTCCCCAGCACAAACGACAACGATCATTTCCCCAACAAGTCCATCACCACAACCACGGACAGCAACAACATCAACACCAGCGGCAGCAACAACATCAACACCAGCAACAACATCAACATCAACACCAGCAACAACAATTATCACACCGTTGGCAACACCAACAACAGCACACCGAGCACACGGCGGTGATGTGAACAGTGCTGGTACCGCTACTGCCACGCCAGACGTGGTGATGGCGACACCAACAGTAGCAGCAGCAACAACAGCAACAGCAGCAGCAGCGTCGTCATCGGTGACGGCCACTGCTGCTGGCCATGGCGTGAGAACGACGGTGGTAGCGGCACCGACGGATGGTGGGAGTCGTGGACGAGCAAGCGCCATGATGGACTGCAGCCAAGACATCCCCGGTGGTGATGGTGATGGTGATGGCGGCGGTCAGGATCTGGGCATGGACATGGACTGTCGTGAGGATGATGTTGTTCGTGCTGATGATGATGCTGCTGATGGTGACGGTGCTGATGGTGATGGTGATGCTGGTGCTGGTCGTGTGGGTGACAGTACAGGTGGTGCTGATGGTGCTGTGAAGGTTGTGCCCACCAACAACGGGCACACGACACCATTCAACGATAACGATGGTGGTAATAAGACTGCTGTCACTAATGATGATGCAAGTGCTGGCGGTGAGGATGACTCGCACTATACCAACATGATGTCTGACGCTCTCGCCGCCATCAAAGCGACAACGGCCAAAAACACCTGCGGGGTTGGTCACAACAACAACCCCAACGACGACGCTGGTGATGGTAGTGAAGGTGACAACAACAACAACAACGACGATGATGGCGGTGATGTCACTGTTGTGGTGCAGTGCCGCCGCCAACGACGGGCGTCATCGTCTCCCTTGACTGACGTCGACGACATCGACACTCCTGCTCACGACACTCGTGATCGTAGTCAAGGACCAGGGCACGCTGTGGCTGAGGATGACAGTGGTGATGATGAGGACGACAAGATTACACTGCCTGTTCCAGCACCCGTCAACGTCAACAACAGCAGCGACAACAGCAACAACAACAGCCACGATGACGATGACGGTGACAGTGATGATGACCGTGCGACACCACCGCTTGGCAGCAAGGATAATGAAGACGGCGGGAGCGATGCGAAGAATGCTGGGGTCGTCGCCGTGTCACGTGACGGTGATGGTGACCGTGCTGGCGCTGACCGTGTTGGTGGTGGCGATAGCAGCAGTGGAACACGTCGGGATGTTGACATGGACGAAGATGTTGACGATGCTGATGGCGATGGAGCGCACGACCGCAACAGATGCACTGGTGAGCTGCAGTCAACAGTGGCCACAGCAACACCGCCGCCAACCGCTGCAACAGCAGCTGAAACAGCAGCAGCTAATACAGGCGAACGCGCACCAACAAAAACCATTCACGACCATGATGATGGTGATGGTGATGGCGATGACAATGACAATGACATTGAGATGAACATGGTTGATGCCACAGACAGCGACGATGATGCGTTTGCTGATGTCACCGGGCCTGCTTCGGAGCAAGGTGCTGTTGTCGTTTACGCGTGTGCTCAAACTCTTCTGCACACAGCGCTGTGTTGTTCGCTTGTGCACGTGCATCATGCTGCTGTCTGTAGCCTCCACAGCGTGTCTCCCTCTCTCCAATGCGCAATCCCTCACCCTTTGCCTGTTTTGTGTTGCTGTATACGGCCGTCTGTCTATGCGCGCGCGTGTGTGTGCGTGCGTGTGTCTGTGTGTGTGTGTGCGTGTCTGTGCGTGTGTGTGCGTGTCTGTGCGTGCGTGTCTGTGCGTATGTGTATTTCCAGAGCGCCGCGACCGCGAAATTGCGCAGCGCACGCAACTGGCAGAGGAGTTGTAAGTCATGAACACGTGCTGTCGCACGCACCCCTGCATGCACGCGTGCGTTCATTTGCGAACGCGCGTACATTGACATGATGCCACGCTCAGCTATGAACATGCACGTACGAACCACATCTCATTCACCCGTTTTTGCCGCGTGCCGTCGTACGTCTTTCGACTTCTTGTGGACAGGAAAGCAAGTCGACCAATTACACGGCAGAACAAGAAGTGGTTGGAGCAACAGCAGCACAAGCTGATGCTGCGTGCTGATGACGGTGATGGTGATGACAATGACGATGGTGATGGTGATGGTGATGGTGATGGTGATGGTGGTGCTGTTGCCCAAGACGGACAAAAGCAACGACAACGGCAGCAGCAGCGCGGAAGCAGAGGAAAGAGCAGCGGAAAGCGGGGAGGAGGAAGTGGTGGAGCGAAGGGAAAACAAGGACGCCACTCTGTCGAAGTTGTTGATGATGGTGACAATAATGATGGCGACGGTGGTGATGCTGAAGCAGACAGTGATGGCGGTGATGGCGGTGATGGTGACAAACGCGATGGTGGTCGCAGTGTCGTTGAGGACTGTGTTGGAAAAGTGAAGGACACATCCGCCCGCAAACGAGCAAAGATCACCGGAGGTGTGTGTGTGTGTATGTGTGTGTGTGTGTGTGTGTGTGTATGTGTGTGTGTGTGTGTGGTGTTTGGGAAGTGGAACATGTGTCCTTGGTGTGCGCTCAACTTATCATCTCCTCACCCCATGCGGGCGCCCCAATCAACGCAATCACGATTGATCGCAATGAGCAGCTGCACCTCCTCGTGTGGAGCGATATCCGTGCGTCATCTTCTACGATTCGCTCAACGACCCCTGCATTTCACACGCAGAGACAATCAAGAAGTACGTCAAACATGCGTGGCGTGGTGTGATCGTGTCGTTTTGTGGTGGTGGTGGTGTGATCGTGTCGTTTTGTGGTGGTGGTGGTGTGATCGTGTCGTTTTGTGGTGGTGATGATGATGATGATGATGATGATGATGATGATGATGATGATGATGATGATGATGATGATGATGATGATGATGATGATGGTGTTCTTGTTGTCTTTGTTGTCCTTGTTGTCCTTCTTGGTCTTGTTTTCCTTGTATTTGTATTTTGTTGCCGTTGGTGTATCGAACCAGCCACTCGCCTCACTGAAGATGCACGATAAATGTTCATGGCAAATCGACACACGCAACCAACACACCAACGAACCACCCAAACAGGTATCTGCAGAACTATCTTATCCACGAGTACAAGCACGAGCGGGCGGAGGGCGACGGCCTGCCGCAACTCGAGGACATTGCCGCCATGCCCGTCAAGGAGACAAAGGTGCCGTGATTGTGTGTGTGTGTGTGTGTGTGTGTGTGTGTGTGTGTGTGTGTGTGTGTGTGTGTGTGTGTGTGTGTGTGTG
>NW_004754901.1:343972-345082 GCF_000188695.1 Salpingoeca rosetta | reverse complement strand
ACAGATGCACTGGTGAGCTGCAGTCAACAGTGGCCACAGCAACACCGCCGCCAACCGCTGCAACAGCAGCTGAAACAGCAGCAGCTAATACAGGCGAACGCGCACCAACAAAAACCATTCACGACCATGATGATGGTGATGGTGATGGCGATGACAATGACAATGACATTGAGATGAACATGGTTGATGCCACAGACAGCGACGATGATGCGTTTGCTGATGTCACCGGGCCTGCTTCGGAGCAAGGTGCTGTTGTCGTTTACGCGTGTGCTCAAACTCTTCTGCACACAGCGCTGTGTTGTTCGCTTGTGCACGTGCATCATGCTGCTGTCTGTAGCCTCCACAGCGTGTCTCCCTCTCTCCAATGCGCAATCCCTCACCCTTTGCCTGTTTTGTGTTGCTGTATACGGCCGTCTGTCTATGCGCGCGCGTGTGTGTGCGTGCGTGTGTCTGTGTGTGTGTGTGCGTGTCTGTGCGTGTGTGTGCGTGTCTGTGCGTGCGTGTCTGTGCGTATGTGTATTTCCAGAGCGCCGCGACCGCGAAATTGCGCAGCGCACGCAACTGGCAGAGGAGTTGTAAGTCATGAACACGTGCTGTCGCACGCACCCCTGCATGCACGCGTGCGTTCATTTGCGAACGCGCGTACATTGACATGATGCCACGCTCAGCTATGAACATGCACGTACGAACCACATCTCATTCACCCGTTTTTGCCGCGTGCCGTCGTACGTCTTTCGACTTCTTGTGGACAGGAAAGCAAGTCGACCAATTACACGGCAGAACAAGAAGTGGTTGGAGCAACAGCAGCACAAGCTGATGCTGCGTGCTGATGACGGTGATGGTGATGACAATGACGATGGTGATGGTGATGGTGATGGTGATGGTGATGGTGGTGCTGTTGCCCAAGACGGACAAAAGCAACGACAACGGCAGCAGCAGCGCGGGAAGCAGAGGAAAGAGCAGCGGAAAGCGGGGAGGGAGGAAGTGGTGGAGCGAAGGGAAAACAAGGACGCCACTCTGTCGAAGTTGTTTGATGATGGTGACAATAATGATGGCGACGGTGGTGATGCTGAAGCAGACAGTGATGGCGGTGATGGCGGGGATGGTGAC
>NW_004754901.1:337850-342972 GCF_000188695.1 Salpingoeca rosetta | reverse complement strand
TGATTTCCGATACAGTTACAGCAGGCATCATCCACACACACACACACACACACACACACACACACACACACACACACACACACACACACACACACACACACACACACACATGCATGCATGCGCAGTGATATCGAGGAGCTTGCACAGGCTTGGCAAAAGGAGAAGCAGGCGACCCCATCGTCGTCAGCATCGCAGCAAGACGACAAATGTGCTCGTGGGGATGGTGACCGCGCTGATGATGGCGGTGGGGGTGAGATGAGCGACACGGCACCCGCAGCAGACAACACCACCGCCACGAACGCCACCAACGGCAACGACACCACCAACGCCGACGACAACAACAGCAGCAACAACAACAACAACAACAGCAGCAGCAGCAGCAGTACCTCCGCCACCAACGCCGGTGAGGCCGTCTCCAAGGCGAAGGGCGGTCGCAACATGCGAGTCACTGTCGACCCAAACACTGGCAAGGCGATTGCTGTGGAAGCGCACCCCATCCGTGATGATAATGGCGATGGTGCCGACAGTCATGGCGGTGATGATGATGGTGACAGTGATCGCCATGGTGATGGCAGCATGAAGTTGTCGCCTGACCTTGGCGGCGACGATGGCAACGACAGTGGTGGTGGGGCTGACAGTGGTGATGATGAACCAGGGCAGGCACGGAAGCGAGCCAAGATCTCTGCAACACCAGCAGCCACCGGTGATGATGGTGGTGAGGATGAGGAGGATGAGGAGGATGGTGACGCGTTGGCAAGCTCAGGCACAGGCACAGTCACTGTTGGCCACGGCGTGGACGTGAGCCAGGATGTTGATGCTGACTCTGACAGTGGCGACGGCGATGAGGATGGTGCTGCTGGGGAAAGGCGGCGCAGGGCAGCGCATGCCAAAGAAGCACCAAAGGAGATGCAAGAAGGCGATGATGTCACGGAAGAACATGAAGAGGAGGAGGAGGAGGAGGATGGATTGGCACCTCGACCCTCTACCAACTCCTCTGGTATCCCTCGCTCGCAGCGCATCAATACCCGCCATCACAATACTGCTTCGACCAACGCAACCACAGCCAATACCAGCGTGGATGATGGTGGCTTCACTGCATCCACGCACCGTGACGAGGACGTGTGGGTGTCGAGTGATGGCGACAATGGCAACAGCAACCGTGAGGATGTTCGTGGTGCGGTGCATGCTGAGCAGCAGGACGAGCCCGGATCACCGTCGTTTGATGGCGTGGTGCGGGACACCCAGCGTCTCCGTTGCCGCCGCGTTCGCACCACCTCCACCCCCACCTCACCGGCCACACACAAGGGAAACAGCATCAACAGCAGCGGTGGCGGTGGTGATGTTGAGGAGACCGGTGACAGCGCTTCCGTTCCCGTCATTGTTGACGAAGGCGATACTAACGGTGATGGAAGCAGCAGCGACAGCGGCAGCGGCAGCAGCAGCAGCAACGCCCGTGGTGGTCGTGCTGCCTCTGTTCACCACCCTTCCCGCGTGCGACGCATCACTGCAACGTCACGCCCAGCGGACACTGCATTGACATGCAGCAACAGGCAGGGCCAAGGGGCGCACAGCAGCGCTTGCACCTGCGACAGCGACGACAACGCTCACGGCAGTGTGACTGGTGGTGATGGAGATGAAGGTGGTGACAGCAGCAGCGAGGATGAGGGCGCATCGACCACGGAGATTGGGGTTGATGTGGAGACAACTGGCACACGCAAGCGCCAAACACGCAAGCGCCAAACACGCAATACCCACAGCACGCGCAGTGCACGCAGCACACGGTACCGGCACCGGGAACTGCAGGAAGAGGAAGAAGAACAGGAAGAGGCGGGGCGGAAACAGCGCACGCACGCACGACGCCGCCGAAGCAGGTGCTCGGGTGATGATGATGGTGATGATGACAACGATGGTGATGACAATGACAGCAATGTTGGTGCTGAGGAGGGCGGCACTGGTGTGGCGACCTCGAGGAAAAGGGCGCTGGTGAGCCGCGCGCTGAAGAAGAAGCGAAAGGCCGCAGCTCAGAACGCCGGTGATGATGAAGGTGATGATGATACCAACGGCGGTGGCGGTGGCGGTGGCAATGATGATGACGATGATGATGATCCACTTGTGGTCGTTGAGGATGATGGGGAGAAGTCAGCCGGGAAAGGCACCCGCGCCTCGGTGATGACAGTGGACGAGGAGCTTGGAGAGTTGACAGCTGGGATGGCGCCGCAGCCATCACCCCTCGCACCCGGTCAACCATCGTCGTCGTCGTCGTCGTCGTCGTCGTCACTGGCGCAACATCAGTTCCGCTCGCAGGGGATGCTGAAAGTGCAGCCGCAGCAGCAGAAGACAGGGCGCCGCAGGAAGATCACGGCGCGCAAGTCTGGTCCAAACTCAACGTCGCCGCGCAGCATTCGCGGTCGTGGCGGCCATATCGGGTGATGCTGATAACGTGGATGTACGTGTGTGTGCATGTGTGCATGTGTGTATGTGTGCTTTGCTTTCGTGAGTGAGTTCTTCTGTTTGTGTGTGCGTGTGCGTGTGCGTGTGTGTGTGTGTGTTGTGTGTGCTGGGAGGCCGTGTGTGTGTTTATGCCACTCTGCGCACGTGTTGCTGTTTTCCTTCATGTGAATTGTCACTTTCACAGGGTATGTATGTATTGGTCCTGCGTTACTCGATGACGTTGTGATGTGACATTGTTATCCCCGGTCCTATTTGGACATGTTAACAAAACAACCACCACGACCCTGTGTTTGTTCACATTGCATTACATAATTGACTGCTTGTTGATGATGAGGGTCGTGGACAAATGAAATACGAGCCAACCACACACACACACACACACACACACACACACACACACACACACACACACACACACACACACACACACACACACACACACACACACACACACACACACACACACACACACACACACACACATTAAGGAACCCGAGTATGGTGCAAGTAGCGCAGGTGAACGAGCGTGAGCCTGAGGCTGATGATGAAGCCCACACCGACAAAGACAACGGTTGTCCAGTGGCACCAAGGAGCCCCCTCACCCGCATCAGCCACTGGCAAGTACTCTTTTGTGTGCATGTGTGTGTTGTGTGAATGTGTGTGTGTCGTATGAGCGCAGCCAGGAAAAGGCGCAGCAGAAGCAGCACCATGCCTCACTCTGCTTACACGTCTCCAAACGCACGCCACTCCTCTCAGGATTGAAAAGTCCATCTCGCACTTCTACTACACGCTAGCACATCACATCGCCGACCACCCGTGGGTCTTTGTCATCGTTCCGGCAATCATTCTTGTGAGTGTGTGTGTGTGCGTGTCAACCGGCAGCCATACGCACCCAAATGCGATGGAATGCAAGGATGTAACCTGCTTGTTCCCTTGTGTGCCTTGCTCACTTGCTTACTTGCTTACTTGTTTGTCTCGCTTAGCCTACGCCGCAGTATTCGCTCTCCCACCTTCACAACAAACAGCCTGACACAATTGCAGCAATATACACACAACACACTCGCGTCACACCGCCGCCTCACCTCATGCATTCGCCTTTGCTGCGATGTCGTGTTAGCTTGGCTTTGGCGTTCGCATCTTCGCTGATCCCGTGTCACCAGAACAAGATCCCGAGGACCTCTGTACGTTCAGACATGAAACCCATTCCCCTGGCCATTTGTTTGTGGTGTGCATTGGTTGAGGGCATGTAGTGTTACAGAATGCATTCACGCACTCACGCACACACACATATTCACACACGCGCCTGCACACACACACACACATGCACGCACACACACACACACACATACACACACACACAGACACGCCACAGGACAGCGTTGCGTTTGCTCAGCGCATTGTTGTGGAGGAGTCATTTGGGTTTGCGCCCGTCACCAACTTCTTCTACCTGCAGGCAAAGGACATATTGTCTGTGGACAAGAGCAACAGCGAGAATCAGGCTGCGCTGGTGTCGATGCTGACGCTGTTCAACGCCATGGCCGCTTTCACGTACGAGGCAGACACAGGCGAGACGGTGACGTACTTCAGCAGGTGCAACACGACCGCCAGCGGGTGTCTGCAGTACAGCGTGCTCAACTTCTTCGACTACAACGAGACGCGCATCACCACGGACAGCGATGTTATGGCCACCATCAACACCGGTCTCCAGCAGGCCGTGGCCCTCAACCAGTATTTCCTCTTCAAAGATCAGATCTTCGGCAGTCCCGAGCCAGCAAACGCCTCAGACCCCACGGTCAGTGTGTGCGTGTATCTGTGTGTGTATCTATGCGTGTGTGTGTCTGTGTGTGCAACATTGTGACGTTCACTCAAGACCACTTCATTCGCACCACGACTTGTGTCATCACTCACTCACTCACTCGCCACCACTACCACCACCACCACCACCACCACCACCATGGTGCCTGTTTGCAGATTGCAAAGGCGCAGGTGCTCGCGCACCGCTTCAGCTTCATCAACAAAGAGACGCGTGAGAATGGGGACTTGCAGTTTGACACAGCGCGAGAGAAGTGGGAAATCAAGGCATCCAAGGAGGTGTGCGCCGGCTGTTGTGCATGTGCAGAGTTGTGCTGCATGGATATGTTCATTGTGTGTGTGTGAAGTTGAGTTGTGTGTGTGTGTGTGTGTGTACGCGCGCGCCTGGTTGTGTGTGTGTGTGTGTCTGTGTGTGTCTGTGTGCGTCTGTGTATGTGCGTGTGGTGGGTTTGCGCTGTGCTGGTCACCCAAGCTCACACGGTACGCCTTCATGCGACAAACCCACGCGCAACCACCCGTGATTTGTGTTTCAGATTCGCACCACGCCCGTTGATGTTGGTCAGGCGTACGTGCTGTTCAGCGGTGACGTGAACAATGAAGCCAACAGCGCCGTGGACGTTGACGTCGCGCTCCTGCCGGTGAAGTTGTTGTTGTTGTTTAGGTTGTTGTTGTTGTTTAAGTTGTTGTTGTTGTTGTTGTTGTTTGAGTTGTTGTTGTTGTTGTTGTTGTTGTTTGAGTTGTTGTTGTTGTTGTTGTTGTTGTTGTTGTTGTTGTTGTTGTTGTTGTTGTTGTTGTTGTTGTTGTTGTTGTTGTTGTTGTTGTTGTTGTTGTTGTTGTTGTTGTTGTTGTTGTCCTTGTT
>NW_004754901.1:336096-337750 GCF_000188695.1 Salpingoeca rosetta | reverse complement strand
TCTCACACGGCCCACTTGATACACCCCTGCACTCCACTGCCACCAATGCAAACCCACCTCTTCCTCCTCCACCGTTGTCAGTTTGGGTACATGCTGCTGATTGCATACGCCTCGTTTGTGCTGTGGCGACGGCATCCCGTGTACAGCTACGCCAGTATGGCCATGGTGTCTCTCGCCTCCATTGGCCTGTCCATCGTCGGCATGTGGGGGTTTGGGCTCCTCATTGGACTCAAGTACTCCCTCGTTGTGCAGGGCAGCTTCTTTCTCCTCGTACGTTGATGCACTTCTCTGTGCGCACGTGTGCATGTGTGGATGTGTCTGTCTGTGTTGTGTCTGTGTGTCTCTCTGTGTCGTGTCTGTGTCTCTCTCTGTGTCGTGTCTGTGTCTCTCTCTGTGTCGTGTCTGTGTGTCTGTCCATCTGCCTGCGTGCGTGTGTATTCAACGAAATTCACCCCAATCACTGCTACCACCACCGCCGTGTTCGCGTCTTGCTGCTGCACCCGTGGACTACAGCTTGGCCTCGGTGTGGGACGACACGTTTGTGATCATGGGTGCACATCGCGATGTCAAGCGCTCGCTCTCCGCCAAGGAACGCGTCGCTCGCGCACTTGCAAGGTGTGTGTGTGTGTGTGTGTGTGTGTGTGTGTGTGTGTCTGTGAGTGTCAGTCTGTGTATGTCTGTTTCTGTGTCTGTGTCTGTACGCCAATTAGGATTTGTGTGTACGAGCACTTGCTTGCAGCTCTCAACCACTCAATACCCCTGTATTGTGTGGCATCGCTTGGCGTGCTGCGTTGTAGGGGCGGTGTGAGCATCACCATCACCAGCATCACAGACATTGTCGCGTTTGGCGCCGGCAACTTGACCCGCCTCCCATCCATCTCCCTCTTTTGCACATACACACTCCTCGGTATCCTCTTCGACTTTCTTCTCCAGGTGTGTGGGCATGCGCGTGTGCATGTCTGTGGGTGTGCGGTTTTGTACACATGCTCGTGCCTGTGCGAATGTGAACGTGAACGCGTCTGCAGGGGTGCACGTGTACGTGTGTGCACGTGTGTGCACGTGTGTGCACGTGTGTGCACGTGTGTGCACGTGTGTGCGTGCAATATTGCTTGGTGCTCGCCCTCATTCCAACGGTGCACACCAACGCTTTTTTTTTTTTTTTTTGCTTTTTTGGTTTCACTCACTCCCAACTCAATGCCGTCAACATATGCGGCTGCTCAGGTCACGTTCGTGGTTGCGTTCCTCTACTGGAACACCATCCGCGAAGGCCAAGGACGTGCAGGTGTGTGTCTGTGTGCGTGTGTGTGTGTGTGTGTGTCGGCATGTGTCTGTGTGTGCGTGCGCATATGTGTGGAAGTGTATTCGTGTGCATGTGACTGTGTGTAATAGTGTCTCCTTTGTGTCTGAATGCCTTGTTTACGCTTTCACTTGGAAAATCTAACTGGCAAAACTGTGTCTCTCTCCTAAATGGACTATTCGCATCTGGGGACCCAGACATCAGGTAGGTGCGATCATAAACTCATACAGTAGTAGGACTGCACCGTTCCATCCACTGAACGAAGTGAAGGCGAACTAGCTGTTATCTCTTGTACAGATCTCCATAATATGCACATATTTTTTTTTTTTTTTTTTAATTTTTTTTTTTTTTTATTTG
>NW_004754901.1:326803-331803 GCF_000188695.1 Salpingoeca rosetta | reverse complement strand
GCAATGGCAGACCGTGCGAGCTTCAGCGATGAGCATACTCCTCGCACCCCAACGCGACAGGTTGGTGTGTGTTGTGTGTGTGTGTGCCTATGTTTGTCGTGTGTGTGTGTGTGTATGACTATGTTTGTCGTTGTGTGTGTGCGCGCGCGTGTGTGTCTATGTTTGTCGGTGTGTGTGTTTGTGACTGCAAGAGGGTGTAGTTAAAGAGCTGACGTTGTGCGCTGTGGTTGATTCTTTTCCTCGTTTGCCAGACATCGTCAAAGCTGTCGAAGGTGCTTGGATACTCGCCGGGCGAGACTGAGACAGATTCCCTCCCAACATCACCAGCCAGCAGAGGGCGCGATTCAGGTTCGTTGGCGGCGGGCTCGTGCACACCCCTTGCGGTTTTGGTGACTGTGTGGGTGTATCTGTGTCGTGTGGAGGAGGAGGAAACCTGGTGGAAGAAACTGGTGGAAGGATGAATGCATGCATGAGCGAATGTGGGCGTGCACGAACATGGGTGCATGGCCGTGTTATTTGTGGGCCTCCCTGCTGGTTGCAGCACACATCTCACCCTGCCTCCCCCGGCATTCGACCATTTGGTTCAAACACACACAGGAGCGCGACCATCTGATGCAGACCAAATCATGGATTTATTGGATAAGGTGCATGTTTGAGAACGCCATGCGTGGGCGTGTATGCTGCTGCTGTGTGTGTGTGTGTGTGTGTGTGTGTATGACGATGTGTGTGTGTGTGTGTTGTGAATAGGTTCTCGTCAACAGCAACATGCTTCCATTTCTTTGCGCACTTCAAACAATACCAACACACACACACACACTCACACGCACACACACACACACACGCATCCATACATACATACATACATACATACATACATACATACATACATACATACATACATACATACATACATACATACATACATACATACATACATACATACATACATACATACATACATACATACATACATACATACCCATCGTGGCAGGCGCAGAGCACGCGGCTGGATCGGCAGCGGTCAACACAACAGCCCATCCTCAACCTCGACATGAGCCCAGGGAGTGCGTCAACCCGCCCACCGGCGTCACCATCATCAACGTCGCTGTCACAGTCGCAGACACCACGGGCACGCTCGTCCTCGTTTGGCATCAAGGGCCGCTTTACTCGCACCCACTCCGAGTCTGCCTCATCGTCGTCGTCGTTGCTGTCACCGTCCAAGCGCAAGCTGTCGCACTCGGCAAAGAAGGCGCGCAGCAAGCACCGCGGTAGTGGCGGCGGTGATGGTGATGGGGGTGATGGCAGCAGCATGGGCAGCAGCCGCAGCTCAGTCGTGTCTGCAGGCCGTGGCAGTGTTCACAGCAATGGTGATGGCGAGGACAACAGCAACAGCAACACCAACACCAACAGCAACAGTGCGTTCAGCACGCCATCGCACAGCGCCCGGAGCAGCAAGGGTCGAACGTGGTCGTGGCGAGAGAAGCTGCCATCATCGCCGTTTGGTGGCAGTCACTCCATCGCCACCAGCAGCGAAACGCTACAGCAGCGCCTGGCTGCTGCTGCCCGCACCACAGATGATGATGGTGATGATGATGATGGCGGTGGTCATGGTGGTGGCGGTGGCGGTGATATCTATGACAACCTCCTTGCAGCAGCGGACTTTGGTGGCGATGGTGTTGGCGATGATGATGACGATGATGTTGATGACGGCGACACCCACGGTGTCGGGGCGAGCGCTGGTGGTGGTGAGCGGGGTGCTACTCGCGTGATTCGTGGATCGAAGGATGAACACACGACCAACACCACGGTCACCGACATCAACATGGACAACACTGGTGGTGGTGGTGGTGGTGGCGTTGGCGATGTTGACGTGACGCCAACACGCGATGGAGCCGCGGGAGGAGGAGGAGGCGAGACGATGACACGCGGACGAACGCTTTCAGCAAGCGAACCATCGGCAGAGTACAAGCAGCGGCGGCAGCAGCAGCAGCAACAGCAGCAGCATCGCCCGTCCATGGCATCTGTCGTGTCAAGCACGTCAACCACGTCTGCGTCGTTGCGTGCAAGCACGGCCGGCGGTGGGGGCGGTTCCCGTGCTGTGGACCTTCGCGCCGTGTGCACATTTTACGAGGAGGTGGAAGATGTGTCCGCTCTGCCGCCCGCACACCGCGCGGACATTAGCGAAACCAGCACGAGCAGCGCACGCGTGAGCGACAGCGGCAACAGTCTGGTTGCGCCATCGGACAAGTGGATGCTTGAAACACGTGGATCATCCCAGGACAGGCCAACGCGGCACTGGCAGCTTGGTTTGGACATTTTCGGGTTTCAGTCGCCAGACCCAAACGCAACATTCTTCCGGCAGCATTTTTACAAGCAAGGTGATGACATGACGCGCACACACGTTTGTACACAGGACAATCGATGCTGCTGCTGTGGGTGTGCATGTGCATGTGGATTGTGTGTGTGTGTGTGGATTGTGCGTTTGTGTGATGCTCATGTGCTTGTATCTGTTGCTAACGCTGAACACATTCACACATTCACACACACACACACACACATTAACACACACATTAACACACACACACACTAACACACACACACACACATAAACACACATTAACACACACATAAACACACGTATCCACACTGCAGACCACCAAACGCTGCTTGCGCAGGATGAGGGCGAGGGCGACGTGATTGTGTCGTTTAGGCGTGAGATTGCACGCGAGCCAGACAGCGGGCAGTCCCAATATCGCATCATCTACAGATCGTCAAAGGTATGGATGAGCACGTGCAAACGACACTAGTGTGTGTTGTGTGTGATATGTATGATGTGTGTGTGTGTGTGCGCTCGCATGAAGGTTGTTGAGTACACTGCACGCAATCGCGCCACGAACACTCAACCACCACCAACTCACATCCCCCTATCGACCAACCTTGTGCAGTATGGCACGGAGCGGCTGGTGCTTCCCGCGTCGTCCATCCCCAATGTTGACGGTGCGGCGTGCATGAAGGAGGTGGCACGAGCACTGTATCCGCAGCTCAAGTCGTCATCGCTCCGCTTGGCGCAGGTCTCGGACCAGCTTCTGGATGACATTCTCTCCCTCGACGAGTGTGCGGTGCGTTGATGCCTGCAGGCAACACAAGGAGTTGTGTGTGTGTGTGTATGCGTGTGTGCGTGTGTGCGTGTGTGTGTATGTGTGTGTGTGTGTGTTTGTTGTTTGGGGGGGGGAGGAATAGGTCTTTTTTCACCGTGTGTGCGGCACGAGTGTAGTCATTACAACTTGCAGGTGGCTTCAAGCCCCTTGCTCTCACACAAGCGCCCATGCACATAGTGCACAACAACACCAACAACGAACTCACCTCCCCCTTCCCTCCCTCTCTGTCACTTCATACCATTTTATTATCATTTCATCACTGCAACCCTCCACACGCAACAGATCAACGCGCGCCGCTGCTACAAGTTTGGTGTTTTGTACTGCGCAGGCGGGCAGACGACGGAGGAGGAGATGTTTGCAAACAAGCACGGCTCGGCCGAGTTTGAGCGCTTCCTTGGTCTCATTGGCAAGCGCGTACCGCTTCAGGGGTTCACGGGTTTCAAGGGCGGCCTGGACACAGAGAGTACGTTCGTTGCACGCACGCGCATGTGAGGGGGGGAGGGAAGAGGGTTCGTGTATGTGTGTGACTGTTTGCTTGGTTGCACAATGCATGTCACATATGTGTCACTGTGTGTGTGTGTGTATGCTGGTTGGTTGGTTGATTGGTTGGTTGGTTGGTTTGGAATGTGCTTTGTTCCGGGGTCATGTTGTTTTGTGTGTGGTTGCATTGACACCACGTGCGTTTCGTACCTCATCACCATCACCATCCATCTGCAGACAACCAGACTGGAACGGAGAGCGTGTATTCGATCTACAAAGACGTTCTCATCATGATGCACGTGTCGACGCTTCTTCCATACCGTTCCGGCGACGAGCAGCAAATCCTCAGGAAACGACACATCGGTGCGCGCTCGTGTGTGTGTGTGTGCGTGTGCGTGTGTGTGTGTGTGCGTGTGTGTGTGTGTGTGTGTGTGTGTTAGTATTGTGTTAGTATTGTGTTAGTATTGTGTTAGTATTGCCACTTCACGCTCGTTGCTTGTATCAGTCATCTCTTGTCCACGAAAATTCAAGGTCTCACCAATCATCTCCCACTCTCACTCTCACTCTCACTCTCCTCTTTTGTTTCGGCCACGCCTTGAAATTGCCTGCAGGCAACGACATTGTTGTGTTTGTGTTTCTGGAGGATGACGCCGGTCCCGTTGATCTCACCTCGTTTGCGTCCAATTTCAACCACGTCTTCATCCTCATCAAGGTCTGCAAGCGTCGATCCACAGCTCTCTCTCTCTCTCTCTCTCTCTCTCTCTCTCTCTCTCTCTCTCTCTCTCTCTCTCTCTCTGTGTGTGTGTGTGTGTGTCCTTACATGCGTGCGCCCTGTTCCATTTCCACTAAACGTGGCGCATTTACTTTCCTTCTCCTCCCCTCACCCTTTTGCTCCCCCCTTTGGCCGTTTAGGTCGTGCATGCGAGCGAGACATCGCGCCACTACCGCGTGTCCATTGCGCGCAAAACGGATGTGTCACTGTTTGGGCCGGACCTTCCATCCGACGCCATCTTCACCTCCACAGATATTCGCAGAGGCATCTTCCACCGCTTCCTCCTCGAAAAGGGTGAGGGGAGAAAGGAGATGGTGTGTGTGTGTGTGCGTGTGCGTGTGCGTGTGCTGTTTGTGCGTGTACTTGCGTGTATGTGTGTGTGCGCGCGTGTGTGTTTGGGCTGTTGTATGAAGAATTGGTGATGGTGACATGTGCACGGGATTAGTATCACACATTTGTCTCGTGTCTTTCTCTCATAACGCTGTCTCTCGCCCTCGCGTTCTTACACACACGCACCAAACACTCCAGCCATCAATGCGGAGAACGCGTGCTACGCCTCTGGTCACTTTGCAAAGCTTGCGCGACGCACA
>NW_004754901.1:317293-324201 GCF_000188695.1 Salpingoeca rosetta | reverse complement strand
CACTACTACACACACACACACACACACACACACACACACACACACACACACACACACACACACAAACACACACACACACACATATCACCGCCACCACCATGACAACAGCGGCGGTCAAGCAGCTCGCGCCGCCGGTCCATGGACAAAGGCCGCGCCACGTCTCTGCACTCGCTCTTCCGTCGCAACACCTCCGACCACAGCGTGCAGGGCATGCAGGGCTACTCCCACCAGCAGGCGCTGCGTGTGCTCGACCACACGCCACGGTCTGGTCGCTCGGCGTCGGTGGTCACGGTGGGCGGTGGCAGCAGTGCTGGCGGCTCCTTCAGCAACAACAACAACAGCAGCAGCAGCGGGAATGTCGGTGGTGGTGGAGGTGGAAGTGGACGGTATCCGCGCCAGCGATCTGGCTCCATGCACGCTTCCACCTCGTCCATGCACAGCGGTGGCAGCCAGCACTCGACAGGACATGGTGCAGGCAGCACAGCATCCAACATGAGTGGTGGCGGTGGGCGGTTTGCTCGGCGCGTGTCGTCGCAATCATTCCACGGCTCCGCGCGCAGTGCACCGGACAGCGAAGCGGCGAGTGCTGCCGGTGCGGGGGATGACGCAATCACCACTGGCGGAAACATCCGGCACCGTGCAGGCAGGCCCAGGCTGCCATCGGCCACATCGGCTGCGGTGTCCGGCGTCGAGCACAGCAAGTCCGAGCCTGGCCAGGCCATTCCGCTTTCAGAACGCGTGGAGGTGGACTTGGGTGGTGCGGCCACGGCCACCACAACTGCATACTCTGACAGTGGGGCACTGCCAGGCGGCACGACTGGCGGTGATGGCGTTTGTGGCGACGATGTCCTTGAAGCCGTACCAGGCAGGAGTGCAACGGCGAGTGAAGCGGTGGTTGCGCGTCTGTCTGCGAGCGAATTGCGCACGCGCCTGCTGCGGTCGGAGCAGCGGGTGCGGGACTTGGAGGACGACCTGTATGCACTTCAGCGTGAACTGTTGCAGCAGCGCAAGATGAACGATGCGCTCATCACAGCCAACTCCCACCTGCAGCAGGAGCTCCGTGTTGCGCGGCAGCAGGGCGGATCCACCACCGCCGGCGACACTGGTGTCACTGCCGGTTCGTCGTTGTCATCGTCAATGCCGCCAACAGCACCAGCAACAGCACCAGCAGGACAGCAGCACGTGCACAGTGGAGGCATGAAGCAGCAGCAGCACCACCAGCACCACCATCAGCACCGTCACATTTCTGGCGAGGCAGGTAAGATGCCTCCTTCCAAGTCATCGCCCACGCTCGCACCCCGCATGCTTAGCAGTGGCAGTGGCAGTGGCAGTGGCAGTGGCAGTGGCAGTGGGTCACGCCTGGCATCGGCACCCACCTCCACAGCGGCAGTCCATGGCACTCGTGCACCGCCAGGCAAGGACGACGTGTCCTCGTCGCAGGCATCCGCAACAGCATCGTCATCGTCATCGTCGGCGTTTACACGCGTGGACAGTGATGAGCAGCAGCCGCGCTTGCTGCGGGAAGGGTATGTGTTTGACACGGACGGCGGGCGACTGTTCAAGCGCCCGAGCACGTCAAGCCGCGGCAGCAACGACCGCAGCCACAGCCGTGGTAGCGGTGGTGGCAAGAGCATTTCTGCTGACCGCCAACGCCACCACCAGCGACAGCATCAACACCATCAGCACCAACACCAACAACACCGCCACCAGCAGCAGCAGCACCACCACCACCATCACCGCCACCATGAACAGCCGCCTGTGGTGGATGACGCCGACCGTTTTCTGTCCCGCCGAAGCCACACGGGTGGCACCATGTTTGTGACGGCGGAGGAGCATGCGCGGTTGCATGCAAGCATGAACAACAGCGCCAGCAGCAGCGGCAGTGTTGCTGGCAGTGGTAGCCGCAGTCGCTCCCTGCAAGCCGGTGCGCTGTCTTCTCACGCCACAACCGTTAAGGGTGGCCCTGCCACCGCACCGGCACCAGCAACCGCAACTGGAACTGCTGCACAACAGCGCAGCGGGGCGAAGCACACTGGTAGTGGTGGTGGTCGATCCTCAGCAACAGGGTCGCCAGCCAAATCAGGCCTGCTGGGCACGGTGCCTGCCCCGGGCTCATCTGTGTCATCAGCGGCATCGTCGACGTCGTCGCGTCAGTCGCCCTCACGTGCAGGTCGTGCCCATCACCATCACCACCATCAACAACCGCGTCACCAGCGGCCAAGCAGAAAGGCAGACCCAGCAACAGCAGCAAGACAACAGCAACACCAGCAACCACAACACCAGCAGAAGAAGGGCAGGAGGCACCATCTTCAGGTATGAATGAGGTGCATGTGTGTGTGTGCGTGTGTGTGTGTGTTGTGTCGTTGAGTGTGTGTGTCGTTGTTTGTGTGTGTGTGTGTGTGTGTGTGTGTGTGTGTGTGTGTGTGTCGCCATTCACACGCCGCTGCCTGCCCTCTTGTGCACAGCGCTTTCTCACCAACCCCTGCATGCATGTTCGTGTGTTTGACAAATTGCCACAGACCGAAGGTGGCTCGGGTGACCCCAACAACAGCAACAGCAGCGTTGGCGGTAGCAAGAAGACGAGTGCCGACGTCTCTGGCCACACCATCAGCAGCAGCAACAGCATAAACACCGGTGCCCGTGATGGCGACAGGGATGACGCCGCAATGCTGGGCCAGGATGAGCCTTTTGAGCTGAACCCACGCACGCCATACCGTGCGGTGCGCAAAGGGTTTCGCATTGAAGAGGATGACCCGCTTGCCAGCCCCATCAACCAGCTGAGCCGCGGGCTTGATTTTGACGCCATGTCCTCCACAAACGTGTAGCTCTGGCCATGGTGTGCTGTGTTTGCCGTGTGGGCGCGCGCGCGCGTGTGTGTGTGTATGTGCGTGTGTGTATGTGTGGGTAGTTCTTGTCAGTGTGCGTGTGTGTGTGTGTCTTGAGTTGTGCAGTGCATACAGACATGCGGGTTTGCGCTTCTTGTTTGCTTTTTCTTTTGTTTGGACAGCTATGATTTCGCTGTGTTGCATTCTCCCTCTCACCCTGACTCATCTTGTGTACACAATCAAATCAGGACGCCACCCTTGCTTGCTTGGTGCTTGAAACTGTTGTCGTGGCCCACCTGTTTTCGTTTTCTCTGCCTTCTCATCCGCGTATTCATAACAATGCAATCATTTGCAAGGAACAGCGCGTGGGTTTTGATGAGCGAAACAGCGACTACGTAACACGGCCTGGGCAAAAGACAAGCACACACACACATGAGATGCTGAGATGACACGCAACCTCCACATGAACACACCGAACACACACACACACACACAACACACACAACACACACACACACACAACACAACACACACACCACACACACACACACACACACACACACACACACACACACACACACACACACACAACACACGCACAACACACAACACACACACACACACAACAAAAACCAAGCTCGTCCCGTCATCTGACAACACAGGAACGCCAACACGTCTCGCGTGGTGACGAAGAATGCGCTTGCGCTTGCGTTCGGGGCCAAGGTTTGGAAGTGCTCTTCCCGAATGCAAAAAAGACCATTGCGTCTCAAGAAGCCTTTTGAGATTTTTGGGGTTTTGGTTTTTTTTTATCGTGTGGTGTGGAGCAACCTTGCATGCTTGCATGCATGCGTGCATCCACTGTCTTCAGATTTGTCCCTGGCTGTGAGGGGGGAGAAGTTAAGCATTTCGCAGGCACGGGCGCGCGACGCGGCGACGGTTGGACCCGATTCAGACCGAACAGCGCTCGCAGAGCGCTGAGCAGTCCAGGGCACAGCACGGCAGAAACAAAGGCCGAAGTGCCATCGTCCCTGTCGTTGACACTTACACGAGCGCGCAGGCTTTCATCAAAATAATGCTGATGAGAATAAAGGAGGAACGGAAGAAGCAGCAACCGAGGCAGACAACACAACTGGCTCATCAGCAGTTGTCACAACAGCAGCACAAAGAAGCTCACAAAGCAGCAGAAAGTTAGCGTTGCACGCTCTCAACCCAACTCACATCAGCATTGGTGAAAAGAAAACAACCCCATTCCTTCAGCACCCAACACAGCTCAGCACAGCACAGCACACACACATCAGCGCTGCATGGATACGCTCTGCTGAACGTCGTCATCATCGCTAGACAACCAACCCATCAGCGCTCGCACCCCCCACCCAACACACCAACCACCAACAAGCAAAACACGAACACACTCCACCCGACCACTGTGGTCTCTTCTGTCTGTGTTCTTTGCACTGCCGTTCTTAGGGGCCGCTTGCATTGCATATGTGCGCTGTGCCACCTCATTCAAAGGGGGACTTCACGCGCATGCACCCACGCATACCGAGAACAGACCACCATCTTTTCTCACATCAGCGAAACCAACAGCTCCTCGTACGTGTGTGTGTGTGTGATGTGTGTGAATAAGTGTATGTTCTTATGTACGAGTGCGCATGTACTTATGTATGAGTGTGCAGGTGTGCGCGTTTGTGCGTGTGTGCATGTGTGTGTGTGTCTGCGTGTGAGAGGCGCCTTCAAATTAATGGGGTCAACACCAATGCTGAGTGCTGTTTCCATGCTCGGATCGGAGCGTGTTCAGCATGACATGACCACAGCACTTGAGCACACACCTGCCATCATTTTAGACTCACCATCTTCTGCGACTTGCGCTGCGTTCCACCACACTACCCCCCCCCCCCCACACACACACACACATGCAAAAGCAGTGCACTTCCGCGACCCCACAACCATGCCTTTGGCAGAGGACACAACGTGCAAGAAGAAAATGCAGCGCGCAGACGCCAAGCAGCCGATACCCAAGGGTGCGTTCACCATCTGAGTGATTCGCCCATGCGATGTTCCAATGGTGTCCTGTTGCATACGTTGGCATTTTAGTTGGCGTCAGTGCGTTCATTGCCGGTTGTGTGTGTGTGTGTGTGTGTGTCAGGTGGGTGTGCGCGTGTGGGTAAGGTGGGCGTGCGTGACGACTGCCTACGCCTTTTATGCCACACACCCTGTCCAGTCCTCATCAGTGTGTTCGCATACGCGCATGAGAAAATGCACACACACACACACACGCGCACGCACACACATACACACACACACAAACACAAACACGCACACACACACACACACACGCACAAACACAAACACAAACACGTTCTCTTATACACACACACACACACGCACACTGTTGCACTCTCACACACACGCACACAAACACACGCCTTTATGCACATACTCTCATACGCACGGGCACACGCTCCTACATGTGTGCAGCGGTTGCGGAAGAACGAGAGCCACCCGACCAGGTCTTGAAAAAGAGCACTGAAACACACATGCCGCGCAAGTACCACACGCACCAGGGCACTGGCGGGGGCAATGACAGTGCCAGCGACGACGGCGACAACAACAACAACACTAACAACAACAACAACAACAACAGTGACAACAACAACAATAACAATAGCGAAAACAGAAGTGGCAGTGGCAGCCCTCGCCGCGCCAGCAATGATCGGGGCCAATTGTCGCTGCAAGCACCCCAGCGCCACTCTGATCAGCCTTCCACCAGCCCGCGCAAACGCAGCACAGCTGTCGCTGTCACCACCCGTACCGCCACCGCAGTTGGCACCACTGGTACCACTGTCACCACTGGCATTGCTGACGACAAAATTGGCGGCACAGGAACTGATGGTACGCCCACGCACCATGACCACGCCAGAGCAGGTGTGCCAACAACACCACAAGGAAGCCGCCGCGCATCACAGCTCAAGGCACCCGCCACGTCGACAAGCGCACCGCCGTCAAAACAGTCGCCTGAGGCACCACGAGCACCCTCGTCCTCCTCTTCTTCCTTCTCGCCATCACCATCCACGGGCACAGAGCACGAGAGCAAGCTGAGTAAACACACGCATCGCCATCAGCACAAGCAACGCAGGAAGGAGAAGAGGCTGAGTGATGGTGCTAGCGATGTCAGGCCACACAGCAGCAGCAAGATACAGGACCGCGCGCATCAGCACATACGCTCGCAAGAGACCCACCAGCCAGAGCAGCAGCCAAAGGAGGAAGCGACGCTCACTCAACAATTACAGCCATCTATGGCGGCAACAGCGTCGCAAGCACTCCCACAGCAGCCGCTGCTGAACCATCAACCAAGCTTTTCCTCACGGGCGTTCGGTGTCAGTGCGGTGGGCCAGCTCATGGCCGCAATGTCTTCGTCTCATCAGAAGCAGCAGCAGCGGGAGCAAGGTCTGTAAACTCTAAATTCCCATGTGACGTCATGTCACACCTCACGCTGGATTGTCTTTGCGATTTCATGATTGATGACAGAAATACAACGCGAAGACTGTTGTTTGTTTGCAAACAAAAAAACAAAAGAAACCACACACACACACACACACACACACACACACACACACACACACACACACACTCATGCCTTCCCCTGAATTGATTGCGCATACTTATGACGTCATCAAAAGGCAAGCTGCAATCGGGCACGAAAACTCTTCAAGACCGGTACGTCACATCCTAGAAAACGATTTGTCTGCGTTGACAGTTCTTTGTGCACTTGTTTTGCTGTTGGGTAACAATTCGTGAGTGGTGTGAAGTTCACTCATGCCTCCGTTCCGTCGACGCTGGTGCACTTGTGTGCATCAAACACAAACATACACAAGTACACATGCACAGTAATTACAGCGCACATACTCCCATGTGCTTCAATGCTCACACACCATCATGCTGCCACGAGAGCACGTCCACGCACCGAGTGCGCTTGTGCGCACACAGCCCTCACGTCGTGCCGTACAGTCACAACTCACCGTTCCTTCCCCACACACATTCGCTAGGCCCCAGCCCCAGCCCCAGCCGCGGGCGCAACAACAA
>NW_004754901.1:284793-307293 GCF_000188695.1 Salpingoeca rosetta | reverse complement strand
ATGGTGCTTGCGTGTGCGCATTGTGTGTGTGTGTGTGTGCGTGTGTGTGTTTGTGCTGGCGTATGTCCGTCTGTCCGTCTGTCCATCCGTCTGTCCGTCCGCTGTGTATGTGTCCGTCTGTCTGTCTCTTTGCCTCTGTTTTGTCTGCTGCCCCTTTCCCTGTGCTGTGCTGTCCTTTCATTGCCCATCATTCTCTCTCCTCTGCTCTTTGTTCACTTTTCCTCCTCGGCTTGCTCGCTTCCTCGTATGTAGTAGCTCTTTGTTCATTCAACATTACATGACCGCTGTTACCATTCCAGCACTCTCAGTCTCTCGCACATGTTGCTGCTACTTGCACAGCTGTTCATACGTGTGTGTGTGTGTCTGTGTCTGTGTCTGTGCGTGCGTGCGTGTGTGTGTCTGTGTGTGTGTCTGTGTGTGCGTGCGTGTGTGTGTGCGTGTGCCTATTTTTTTTTTTGTGTGTGTGTGCTTTTCCTTCGTCTGGACCTGCTCGTTTTAAGTGTGTCTGCGTCCATCACATCACTTGGTGTGCCTTCAGCCTTGCGTGTTGACAGGTGCGCCTTGAATGCATCGTCATTGTTTTCGTGCAACACAATCACCTCACAATCACCCTCACAATTTCACCTCACACACGCACCCCACCTACGCACCTGAGCCCATTGTTTCTGCCTCTCTGCAACCTACGCGTGTTAGGTTGTGTTATGTTCTGTGTGCTTGCGTGGCACGTGACACTGCACGTGCTCATGATCGCGTGTTCGTGCACGCGCGCGCGCGCGTGTGTGTGTTTGTGTGTCAGTAGGTCAGTGTGTCATCCTCTGATATGTTTCTGTGCACGTGTCGCTGCTGGTGTTGATTTGTGTTTGATGTTTGAGTCTGCTTGGTGCTGTTGTCTGGGCATGCATACGTCCGTGCACTTGTCTGCTCTGCGTGCTGTCCGGCGTTTTCCTTTTCAGCCTTCTTTTCGCCCTTCATGCTGTTGTTGCACACACACACACACACACACACACACACACACACCCAAAACACACAAGCGCACGCGCGCAATTCTTCAAAGGCAAGGACCACAACCAACTTCTTCCCATCGAAAATCGCATAAGATTTGGCCTAAATTTCGTCATTCTCGTCATCGTTCTTCGTCTGCGTTTTCTGGATTGGAGGTGAGCTTGTGCTTGTGAGCTTGTGCTCAACCACGCCCGCACGCACGCACCTTGTTCCCTTGGATCCCTTGCTTGCCTTGGTCGTGCTCGCACACAGACAACCACACACGAACACAAGCAAGCAACCGTACATACGCACACGCAAACGCACACACATCTTGTTCCCGTGCGGTTGCAGTCAAACCTGGTGCGCGCGCACGCGAGGGTGATGTGTGTTTATATTTGAGGCACGAGCCAAACACGCATCAATCCATTGTCACGAACAGCCTACACATCATTGGCAGCGCACGCATTCCGGCTTACGGGCTCTGCCGTTGTTGTTGCTGCTGACACGTGTCCTTCTCCCTCGGTCCTGCAACTGTGTGTTTGTCGTGGCACTCTCACAGGCCAAGACCAACGTCGCAGGCACTCGCACGCACCTACACACGCACCACGCACACCTGGTTCCATTGAGTGAACCGGCTGTTCGTGTGCACACATCGTCCATCACAAGTTCATTTTCCTGCATTGTGACACGAACCCAGATCAAGCACCCATTCAAGCCACACGCTTACAAGCCACCGATCGAACACCACCACCAGCTGCAACCTCAAGCCAAGCCAAGCCAAGCCAAGCATAGCCAAGCCCAGCTCTCCTTCACCCGTCTTCCCGATATCACCCACACGAACCAAGTTCACCCACCGCCTTCCATCTCGGCCGCTTCACATCATTGAGCAAACCTTCCGTCCGACCCTACTACGCACGCGTTACTTCCGGCGTTTCCTCGAGTCTAGCGATTGTTCCCCCATTGACCCGGCCGCTCTAACCATTGAGTCCATCTACACCCTGGTACGTGCGTTGCATCAGCCTGACTGCGTTATGAACATCAACCTCCGTCGTGCATGTGTTCTGTACGCGTTGGCGCATGTGTAGCCGTCTCGTGCTTTTCGTTCCCGCTCCCCCTTTCCCTCTTTTGAAGCACATCTTGCGGGAGTATTGAATGTTCTTTGCTTTCTCTCTCTCTCTCTCTATCTATCTCTCTTGCTTCTTCTCTGAAGTGCCTTGCAACTCCCCACACCCGCTTGTTCTTTGTTCGTGCGTGTGTAGGGGTGTGCGTGTGTGGTTTTCTCCTCTTGCGTGATGCCGACGCCATTGTTTGCACCACGTCCGATGCGTGTGTGTGTGTGTGTGTGTGTGTACGTGTGCGTGCATCTGTGTGCGTGCATGTGTGTTGCCTTTTTCCACCTTTCTGTGTGTGCGTGTGTGCGCGTGCGTGTGCTTGATGTGTATGTTTCCCCTTTGACTTCCATTTCCCCCCCTTGCATTTTCCTTCGTCCATGAAACCGGGTGTGTGTGCACACCATCGTCTCGTTTCCATTTACTTTTTGCGCCCTCCCGCTGTCTGTTCCTAATTTGGATGGTATCGCCTTGCCTTCCCCCCATATCTGTCTTGATCTCCACCACCACCATCTCCACGACCACCACCATCCACCAATATCAGCGCTGTCGCTGTGGGCTTGCTTGCTTCGCTGTCACCTTTCTTTTTCTCTTCCGTCGTCGTGATTGACTTGTCGTTATTTGTCGTCACCTTCTACCGTGTGACATCGATCCATTGACGCTGGCTGGCGCTTTCTTGCTCTTGCTCGTTGCGCTATTCATCTGCTGGCTGTCACATCACTCACTCACTCACTCACCTTTGCTTGCTTTCGCTCTCTGCTCTGCTTTGCTCTACAACCCCTCCTTCTCCCCGCTATCTTCCCCTTTCTCCCTCCTGTCTCCCAACCAACCATCCACCTTTTGACAGACCTTCCTTTGCTGATTTGTTGATTTGATTGGAACCGAGAACACCACCACAACCACCACCACCACCACCACCGTCAAGATGAGGACAACAGCAGCCGTTGTTGCCTTCGTCATCGCCCTGACCCTTGCCGTCGCCGCACACGGCGCCCACGTCGAGCCCCCGCGCCCAAATGGCAAGCGCACCTCCCTCTCCGGCGCTGCGTGCATGTCCACGTGCCGCGTCCGCCCCCACACGCTCGAGCTCATTGCCGAGGAGCAGGAGGCAGCCGCAGCAGCAGCACCCATGGGCGGACAGACCAGCAGCCGCTTTGGAACCTTTGAGGACCTCCTCATGGGGCTGAGCAACTTTGCGACGTGCGTTGTGGACCCTTCGCTCTCGCCGTCCTCTGGCGCCTCATTCAACAACAGGTTCGCCTTTGCCGCCCACTCGGCCTCCCACAAGCCCTTCTTCACCACGCGCACCGTCACCGTCGGCCCAGGCAGCGACAGTAGCAGCGACAAGCACGTCTTCTTTGTGTCGTCGACACCCAACTGCCCCGTCTGTGTTGAGCACTCGGACCACGCCACGGCTGCCACGCACGACCCCAGCACCCCGTATGCCCACCGCTGCAACGGCACGTGCCTCGACCTGTGCACCCCGCAGTGGGCCGCGTTTGACGCCTTTGTCATGGAGCAGAAGCAGCAGTTCCAGTTCAAAAACGTGTTCAACACGACTTCCGATGGTGCTGACGCGTCGCTGCGCCGGCGCCGTGACATTGGCGACTTCTTTGACGACGTGACAGACACGCTGGACGATGCGTTCAACGACGTGATTGACACGGTTGGCGGCGCCTTCCAGGATGCCGTAGATGACCTGCAGGAAGCCTTTGTGGACCTTTCCGATGACATTGTCGAGACCATTGGCGAGCAGTTCAACGCCCTCTCCGAACACCTCCAGGTATGTGTGCGTGTGTGCGCGTATGTGTGCGTGTATGTGTGCGTGTATGTGTGTGTATGTGTATGTGTATGTGTGCTTGTGTGCTTGTGCGTGCGTGTCTGTTCAGTTACATGTGTGCGTGTGTGCATGTGCTGTGGTTTCGTGCGTTGACCCTTGTGACGTTGAGCGATGGCACCCCATCATACCAACTACCACCACCACCACCACCACCCACGGCCACCACCACCCCTGCAGGACATTGTGCGGGGCGTGACGAGCATCACAGAGGCGTCCCTGGAGGACCTGAGCGCGCTTGGCCAGGACATTCTTGGGCATCTGCGCGCCGTCGGGGACATGACCATTGCGCAAATCGGCCACATTGCACAGCGGCTCGTCGACTTTGCAGAGGAGAACCTTCGCAACTTCATCAAGTCCGTTTGCCACCTGCCGGCTCCTGCGTTGTGTGTGTGTGTGTGTGTGTGCTTGTGTGCGCAGTGTATTGTTCACTAGCAACGTAGTTTGCGTGTATGCTCACCCTCACACCACTCCTCGCCTCACGTGTTCCATTCCGCTCACCCCACCCCACCCCCCTCACACACACACACACACCATTGCCACTGTCGCCGTGCAGCATGATTGACCCGTCTGTGTTTGAGTCGACGCTGCAGGACTTTGGCTGCGAGCGCCGCTGGGCGCCGTCCCAGGCCACCATGTTCATCACCCGCGCCGTCGACGTTGTTGGCGCTGTCACGGGCTGGGACGTCGACCGCTTCCGCGAAATGGGCTCTCTCATCCGAGGTGTGTGTGTGTGTGTGTGTGTGTGTGTGTGTGTGTGTGTGTGTGTGTGTGTGTGTGTGTGTGTGTGTGTGTGTGTGTGTGTGTGTTGTGTGTGTGTGTGTGTGTGGGTAGTGTCCTCCAAACAGGGTCCATCTGGCCTTCGCATTATAAGTCGGGAAGCTAAGCAGCTACCTCTTGTAAGTCGGCTGAGACGTTTACTGCTCTGATCAATTCTGTACCTTACGGCTGATACAATATGGAGTACTCGACACCCAGAATCGCCACCAACACACATATCACACACACACACACACACACACACACACACACACACACACCACATACCACACACCACCATTAGGCCTTGCACGCGGGGACATTGAGAACCTTGAGCCGCTGCTGATTGACTCTGCCGTGCTCATCGCCAGCGGCATCACAGGCATCCCCCCAGACACCGTCGAGGCCCTCGCTGAGCGCGTTGTGGACATTGTCGGTCTCGTCTCCACATGGAACAGCACAGACTTCCGCGCCATTGGCAACGTGGCGTCGGGCCTGGCCGACGGCGACCTGCAGGTGCTGGCGGACTCGTCGCACCTCAACGCCCTGGCCCGCGTCGCATTTGACGTTGACCTGAACCGCATCACCACCATCGCCTCGCGTGGCATTGATCTCATTGGAGGCGCGTCCAGCGACAACGAGGAAGGGTGGCAGCAGGTTGCACAGTTTGCCTCTGGCATTGCCGCCGACCACCTTGAGAACATGGGCGAGACCGGCATCCGTGCGCTTGGCCGTCTGCCCGACACGGGGCTCGACCCGGCCCGCCTCAACATGCTGCTGGACCGCGTCGTGGAGGTGGTTGGCATGCCCAGCCAGTGGGACGACGGCGCCTGGGACGACCTTGGCCTGCTCGCCGTCAACTTTGCCACGGACGCGCTGCGCAACATCAGCATGACGGGTCTGCAGACGCTCGGCACCGTCCTCGACATCCCATTCGACACGGCAGAGATGCTGCTTGGCGAGGCCATTGACCAGCTCGGCCCCATCACGGAGTGGAGCACGGAGGACTTTGGCGTTGTCGGCAACATCCTCAAGGCCATTGGCGTGGACGTGGTTGCCGACCTGAATGAGGATGCCCTCATGTTCCTCGTCGACATTGCCGACCAGCTGCCCCACGACGTCCTCTCCGCCGTCCTTGAGCGCTTCATGGCCCTGCGCGGTGTTCAGCTCGAGGAGTTTGCACTTGATCTTCTTGAGCAGCTGCAGCCGGCCCTGGCTGCCATCCCCTCGGAGACCATTCGCCGCCTGCCTGCCGAGGCCATCATGCTGGTGGATTCCATCCACGACCTCTCCCACAACCAAGTCGAGGCCCTCCTTGCCCGCGCCGTCGAGCTCTTTGGACCGGTGCGTATCGTAATAATGTGCTATTTTGTGTGTGTGTGTGTGTGTGTGTGCGTGTGTGCGTGCGTGTGTGCGTGCGTGTGTGCGCATGGAGGAGGGGAAGGGGACGGATTGCATGCATGGTTGTGTGCACGGTGTGTCGTGGGCTGGTCTGTTCTGCATGGTTATTTCTGTGCATGTCTTCAACTGACTTTGCAACACTACCACCTCCATCATCACCATCACCATCATCATTACCCCAATTGTTGCAGGTTGAGAACTGGAGCGCGACCACGTGGCAGGCATTCCCCGAGCACGCGGCGGACTTTGCTGCCATGTCCCTCTCTGACCTCACCCCGTCCTCCCTCTCCGCCCTTGGCAACGACGTACGTCACGCGCGCACTGTTTTGTTTTTGTTCTGTGTGTGTGTGTGTGTGTGTGTGTGTGTGTCAAAGCCATCGCATTGCGCGTTTTAGCAGTTTTCTCTCTCGTTTGTTTCTCACCCAACCTTGCCCCGCTTCTGTTACCACCCTCACATTATCCCCCCGCCCTCTCAAACACACGCGTGTGCAGCCGCTTGCGACGTTCTCCAACGCTGCGCTGATGACGCTTGGCCCGCGCATCACGGAGCTGCTTGGCTCTGTTGACAGCCTCACCCCGCAGCAGCTGAGCGACCTCGGTGACATGCTCAAGGCGCTCGCACCGCAGGACCTCATGCACATGACGACCGACCTCATTCCCTTCTTGCGCGACGTCGTGCCAGGCGTTCTCGACGAGGCTGTGTAAGTACACTTGCTCTGTGCTTGGTGTCCGTGCGTATGTGTGTGTGTGTGTGTGCATGTGTCCGTTGTGTGTGTGTGTGTGTGTGCTTGTGTTTATGTGGCGTGCGCCTGCGTGTCTCTCCATCTCTCTCGCTGCGTGCCTCTCCATCTCTCTTCCTACGCATCTCTCCATCTCTCTCCCTCCTCCTCCGTCTCATGATCATGACTGCCACCACCCGACACCAACCCCAATACCACCACCGCCATGGCCAGGTGCCTGCTTGACTTTGCCTGCGACGACTCGCTCGGCCTTCCCCTGCAGGACCTCCCCCTCTGCAACGAGCAGCTTCAGGTCAGTCAACCAACCAGCCAACAGCTACTGGGTCTCTCGTGTGCATGTGTGTGTGTGCGTGTGTGCATGTGTGTGTGTGTGTGCATGTGTTGTCTGGTTGTCACGGTGCGCCCTCATCTCGTTCACTCAACCCTTCTCACTAACCATCCATCCATCCATCCAACTTTCCCAACTTTCCAACTGTCCAACTGTCCGTTCAACAGGTCATCGGCCTGCGCCTGCGGGAGCTGCTTGGCGAAGTGAGCACGTGGAACGCGTCTGTCCGCGCATCTGTTGGCCCGCTCGCCATCTCCCTGTCCCCGGCCGATATGGGCCAGCTCCCCACCGACGCCCTCACAGACATTGCCAGCGTCAACTGCCTTGGCGACTCGCTCGTGGAGTGCATTGTGAAGCGTGCCATGAACCTCCTCGGCAGCGGCGACAGCATTGCGTCATGGACCTCCAGCGAGCTGCGCATGCTTGGAAACGCCATCCGTGGCCTTGATGCCGCCGCCCTCCGTGGCCTCTCCGCCAGCGTCGTCGTGGACGCACTCGACAACTTTGTGTCTGTCCAGTGGAACTCCGACCAGCTTGCAGCCCTCGCTGACCAGCTCATCGGTGCGTTGACACACGTGTGTGCATATACGTGTGTGTACGTGTGTGTATGCACTTGCTTGTGTGTGTGTGTGTTTGCTGGGATACCTTGTATGCAGGAAGCACGCTACAACCATCTCGCGTACTCACCGCAATTCACCAATCCCCGCCCCTTTCTCTCTTGCAAAACCCGACACTACTGCAGAGGCGCTTGGCGACACTGCGGACTGGTCTGCGGACATGGTTGACCGCGCCGGCGCCATCATTGCTGGTCTCGACGACATTGACCTTGCCGCTATTCCCGCCCGGGCCCTACGCCGTATCAGCGACGAGGTGTTCACCCTGCTCTGCGAGAACCAGAAGCTGCACGTCATGACCCCGGACCAGCTTGCCGTCGTCGCCTCCCTCCGCACCAGCCTTGACTGCCCCGTCGAGGTGTGTGTGTGTGTGTCTGTGTCTGTGTGTGTGTGTGTGTGTGTGTGTCTGTGTCTGTGTCTGTGTCTGTGTGTCTGTGTCTGTGTGCACCTGTGTGTGGACCTGTGTGTAGTTTTGGTGGCAATGCCCCCCCCCCCTTTTTTTTTTTGTTCTTGCAACTTCTAACCTCCAACCGCCAACCCATGGTAATCATTCATGGTCGGTTCACGTTAACAGGAGGGCCTTCTTACCTCCGCCCAGAGCTCCGCTGTCACTGTAAGTTTCAGTTCCACCCACACAAGCCACCTTGTTTGCTCGTTCTGACCAGCTGCAACATCTGTGTCATTGAATTCTTTTAATTCAATCCAACCTGCCATGGTTTTCGCCACCAACCCTCACCACCCCCAATCACCAACCATCACCATCATCACCATCACCACCACCACCACCATCAGGAGGTGACGAACAACGGCGGTGACTCGAACGGCAGCGGCAGCGGCAGCGTGTCCTCCGGCACCGTCGCAGCCGCCGTCATTGTGCCCATCGTTCTCATCGCACTCATCGTCGCAGGCGTCTTCTACTACCGCAACAAGTGCGTTGGTGCTGTAACTGCCGTTGTGCATGCGTGTTGTGATACAAGTCAAGTCGCCTTGTGTGATTGTCTGTGTGTGTTGTCTTTTGTGCGGCCGTTGCCTCCCACTTGAACTCTTCACACACACACACACACACACATACCCTCTCACACACATACCCTCACACACACATACCCTCACACATACCGTCACCGATACGCTCACCCCCTTTCTCCTCATTAGGTCTGGCAGCGGAAGCAGCAGCAGCGGGCGACCAAAGAGCGGTTCTGTGCAGCGCCGCGTCAAGGACATTGAGCTGCAAAACCAAACAACCGCCTAGTCGCCCAACCAACCAACCAACCAAACAACCAATCAACTAATCCATCACTTCCATTCATCTCCGCACCCGCCTCCCCCGCCCAAACACCAAAGTTCATTATCATCCTCACCATCACCACATTGATCGACGTGTTGTTGGACCCCTCCATCCACCGTCGTTGTTCATTCCCCTTGACCACCTTGTGTGATAGATCCTCCATGTGGTGTTGAGCGTGCTCGTGTTATGTCTTCCATCGTTGCATGTCATTCACTGTCCTGTTTTTCCGCCCTCGTGTGTCGAGGCTTTTTTCTTTTCATTTTTTTCTGTTCTTTCGTTTCTTCCCATCCTACACCCTGCATCCCCGTGTGTGTGTGTGCTTGTGTGTGCTTGTGTGCGTGCCGTTGGTGGTATGTGCACTGCACAGTGGTAGCTTGCGTGCGTGAGTGCTTGTGCGGTGCAAGTCAACAGATGGGGTGACGTTGTTCATTTCACATTTGTTGTCGTTTCTCGCATTGTGTGGTGACCGATGGGATGAGCGAATGTGCTGGCGCCTTCCATGTCCAACCAACCACAACCTTTCGGTCACATGAACACCGAGTCAACGAAACGAGACACAATGAAGCGCATGTCACAACTCATCTCGCTGATGGTCACGCTCATCTGCCAATCCTCAAGTCTGTTTACATGATGGCGCAGCCGCAACAACAACCAATGAATACACATGAAACACACAACATACACGAATGTGAACAACGCGAGACAATGCACAAATACATATGAGCCATGCTTTGCTTGCCAGTAGTAGTACAAACGAGGCAGGCCTCTCCACAAATACAAATGAAGCGTGTCTCGCCACAAATACATACGCGCACGCACGCACACACACACACACACACATACACACATACACACATGCTCGCACATGCTTCACATTCCCTTAGGTTCGATCACACGCACACAGTGCACATCATATACATATGCCACGCACACGCATGCACACAGCACACGCTCGCTTGCCAAACTTTTACTCGTCGCCGTCTTCTTCACTTTTCACCCCACCGCCATCATCACTGTCACCATCATCACCACCATCACCGCTGTCACCACTGTCACCATCATCACTACCATCATCATTCGCAGCAGCTGGTTGGGCCGTCACCTTTTCCTCAGACGACTGATCATGGGGGTCAGCCCTGTTGTCGCTGCCCTTTGCGGGGCCCTTGGCGTGGCTGTTGTTGCTGTTGGGCACTGTCGAGGCTGATGCTGATGACGTCTCGCCTGCCGCTAGTTTGTACTTGCCAGTGGCCGCTTTCCTCGCCCGTGCGAGCGCGTGTCTGCGCACAGCAGCGCGGCGCCTGCCCTGCTGCTGAATGGCGTGCTGTTGATGCAGCTGCTTGTTGAGCAAGCGCGGGTTCTGTTGCAGATAAAATAGGAGGTTCTTGTTGTTGGCTGGAGGGCGGTAGTACTGTCCCTGGTGCGGGTGATGGCGCCACGGTTGCTGCCGCTGTGGTGGGGCTGCTGCTGCTGAGGCGAGATGGCGTTGTTGTTGTTGTTGTTGTTGTTGTTGTTGTTGTTGTTGTTGTTGTTGTTGTTGTTGTTGTTGTTGTTGTTGTTGTTGTTGTTGTTGTTGTTGTTCTTGCCGCGGGAGCGGTAGTGACACTTGTTGGCGGTCGTGATGCGGGTGAGGTGGCGGTTCACGTCGTTGGTGGGGTTGGTGTCCCTGCAGCTGCTGCCCGTGTGTTGGGGCAAGTGCAGGCTGATGGGCACGGGCAACGTGTGCGTGCTGCTCATGTGACACTTGTTGTTGTTGTTGTTGCTGCAGTCGCCCAACACGTTGCTGCTCGCGTAAGTGCACAGCAACCGTTGCCTGCCGTTGCCACTCTCCCTGCTGCAACAGCTGTTGCACCCTAGCATGCGCCTCCTGTTGTTGTTGTTGTTGTTGTTGTTGTTGTTGTTGTTGTTGTTGTTGTTGTTGTTGTTGTTGTTGTTGTTGTTGTTGTTGTTGTTGTTGTTGTTGTTGTTGTTGCTGTTGCTTGCGACCTTCGTCGCCCTGTGACGCCGCCGTGGTGATAGCACCCGGTGCCGTCGCTTCCTGTCCGGCCAGCGTACGCTCAACGCCAGCAACGTGCTTCGACCCACCACCACCATCACCACCACCACCACCACCACCACCGATACCCGCCCGTCGGAAGTTCCATGACACATACATGCCACGTCCTCCAGACGCCATCTCCTCCACTCCCGGTTTCTGCTGTCTGTTCCATCTAAATCGCCCCAATCGTCGCTCTCGCGCCTCCCTGTCCTCTTCCTCTTCTTTCCGATACGCAGCGTCACGGAGGTCCACCAATTCACCGCCCACGCCCACGTACGACGCCACAACCTCCCTCGGACACAGCGCACGCCGAAACCACAGCCTACTCAGCTGAAGCCGTGCGTGTTCGCCGTTGGCGTGCTGTACAGTCATGTGTCGCACGAGCGCTGCCAGCGCGCCATCTCGCCTCTTGTGCACGTGTAGCAACTTGCACCGTCGTGTGACTGCGGGCTGCTTGGACCTTGGCATTGCTGATGGGGTAGCGCTTGCGTTAGCAGTCGCACTCTTATCATCATCATCATCATCATCATCATCATCATCATCATCATCATCATCATCATCATCATCATCATCATCATCATCATCATCATCATCATCGTCGTCGTCGCTGTTGTTGTTGTTGTTGTTGTTGTTGTTGTTGTTGTTGTTGCTGTTGTCGTCGTCGTCGTCGTTGTTGTTGCTGTCGTCTGCGGCCTTTCGCCTCTCTCTCATCCACAGCCACGTCAGCACCCGCAGGCCAACGCCTGCACTCGAGTGCAAGTCCTTGTGAAACGGTCGGAAGCGCGTCGTCAACGCGGGAATCACAGCATCAATGTCATCGCCACCGTCTGCGCCAGCGCCGTTGTTGGTGTTGTCTTTTCTTCTGGTTTTGCGCCCAGCGCGCCCTCTGCGTGGGTGACCCGCCTTCCTCTGCGTGCGATTTTGTTTGGCATTTTCCTCCTCCAGCTCCCTTGCAAGCAAGTATACACCCTCGCACACTTGGTCATCGATGCAATCGTGCATGCTCTGCATCTGCCTCGCGAGCATATGCACCCCGCGCTTGGAAAGGCTTGCCTTGATCCTGGGCTGAGGGCGACACACATTGGGCGGTGCACTGCTGCCGGTGTTTTTGGTGGTGGTGGTGGTGGTGGTGGTGGTGGTGGTGGTGGTGGTGGTGGTGGTGGTGGCACATATGCGGCCATCAGTACCGGCACCAGTGGCGCGGTCACCCACTGCCATTTCCGACGCCAGCGGCCGTGGATTTGTTGTTGCCGTCGTGGGTGTTGGCGTTACCGTTGTTGGTGTTGGTGTTGTTGTTGGTGGTGCTGTCATCGTCGGCGCTGCTGCTGTTGGCGTTGGCCACGTTGATGACGACGATAGGGGCGCATTTGGCGCGTTCCCACTCGCAGCACCAGATCCCCAAGCCCACACCCCTCGTGCTGCTGCTGCTGCTGTTGCTGGTGGTGGTGCTGTTGTCGGTGGCGGTTTTGTTGGTGGCGGTGGTTGGCTGGCACTGTTAGCGTGCGAGTTGGCGCCGTGGGCCAGTGCTGGTCGACCGTGACGTGCCGATTGCGGCCTTGTGCTCTTGTCACCATGCGCAGATGCGTGCTGGTCCTTCTCATCGGTGAGTGGCAGCAGCGGGAGCGGCGCAGGAAGATCTGGCCAGGCGTATGCGCACGTGCGCGGCCGGACGGGAAGTCCGCGGTCGCCACACGTGAGCAGAAACGGCACGCGCGCAGCTGACGGTGTGTGTGTGTGTGTGTGTGTGTGTGTGGTGGCACAAACAATGTTACAGGGTGTGTCGTTTCACAGGTGGCACAGCAACAGCAACACACGCAACACACGCACACATGCACACACGCATAAACACACGCACACACACACACATGCGCACATGCACACACACATGCACACACACGCATGCATACATATACACACAAAAAAAAAAACACCAACGGCAACTTCGCTGAACGTACACACCGCGTCTCGCTGCAGCTTGCTTCCTTGTCAGCGGACAAAACGTGTTGAGATTGCAGAGAAACTGTCCTTCAACCTGCAACTCTGACGCCAGATGCACACCGCCCTCACCACGGGCAGGCTCGTCAGCACCACCCATGCTGTTGCTGTTGCTGGTGTCACTGTCGGTCGACGACTCGTCACAAGAGATCACAATCACCTCTGGATCCACCCGACTCGCTCTGCGCGATTGTTGATTGTCGCGGTGCGCTAATACAGCACTCCCCATGGCACCTGCTGCACTCCTTCTCTTGCTCTTCTTCTCCACCCTCCGCTTCTTTGCCTTCTTGACATTCCTTGCCTTCCTTGTCTTCCTGGCCTTCCTGGGTTGCCTCTTCTTGTCTCTCCTGCCCCTAATTGTCGTAGCTCTGTCTGCCTTGGCCTTGCGTCGTCTTGGCTGATCATCGTCGCTCCTGCCATGTCGATCGCTCCCATCACCATCATCACTGTCGCAACTGTTGTGGTCGTCGACAGCATCATCATCATCATCATCATCATCATCATCATCATCATCATCATGACCATCCTCGTCATTGTTCTCGTCATTGTCGTCGTCATCAACACTCCTCACTCGAACGCCAGTCCTCTTGCCAGCTGCGCCACTTCGCACACTCTCCTCCTCCACCTCTTCCTCGTCCTGTTGCTGCCGCTGCCGCTGCCTCCTCCTCCTAATCAATTCAACATCACCATCATCATCAGCATGATCATCATCATCGCCAGCACCAGCACGATCACCACCATTATCGTCGTCATCATGATCATCATCATCATGATCATCACCACCACCAGCACCACCAGAAACAACACGCACGTCATCACCATACCGGCTGCCACGTCGGCTGGTTGCGCTGCTGTGACGACGAAGCGATCCTCTGCTGTCACTGCGCCTGGAGCCGTGGCGGGCCAGATGCCGCGCCCTGTGCTTCTTGCTGCGTCGGTTCCTCTCGTTCTTCTTCCGTTTGCCCCTTCGCTTCGCATGTGACAATGTCGATGAGGATGTGGATGACGTGCGTGAGTGCGGGCGTGCACGGTGCTGTTTGTGTGGGCGGAGGTTGTGATGGCGGTGCGCCAGTGCTTGGTTGGTGTTCCTCCTGTGCGCCTGGAGCATTTGCCTGTCGATGACTTGTGCTGTTGCTGCTGTGCTTGGATTGGCTTGAGGGAGAACATACGCCCCCGACACCTGGTGTTGATGGTAGTGCCCGAATTGAAATTGCTGCAGCTGCAGCAGCTGCTGCTGCTGTGCGTGGTGCAGCTGGTGCAGCGGATTCAGCTGGTGGAAAGGCTGTTGTTGCATTGGCGCCGGTGTGGGAAGCGCCATTTGCTGGTGTGCATATGGTGGAGCGTAGGTCTGAGGCACGTGCTGATGCACATGCTGAGGAACGGGGTATGCGCTGTGATGCAGGGGTGTCTGTGACCTCGCAGCGACGGGCCCAAAGCCAACAGCGTGCTGCGGCGCGTGCTGTCCACTGGGCACGAGAAGCTGCTGTTGTGCACGCTGACGAGGGGTATGTTGCTGGGTGTGTTGTTGATGCGGTGGGTGCAGCTGTGCAGATTGGGGCTGGCAATATGGAACCGGAAGAGGCACGCCCATCGATAGGTCCGGCTGCGAGCGGACCGGTGGCTGAAGGGCGGGTTGGGGTGATGCGTACGCCGCCCGGAGTTGCATGTCACCGCTGTGAACACCCGTTCCTGTCGATGGCAGTGGCAGTGGCAGTGCTGGCGGTGGCGGCGGCTGGACGTGCATCGAGGGGAGGCCACCTGGCGTCGACCCAGAGGCGCCATGACCGCGGTTGTCAAAGCCCGGGGGTTGAGATGCCATTCACGCGTCCGCCAACGAGCCCGGGGAAAGTAGGCGGCCTTGGAAGGGACAGTGCAGCCTTCAAGCAGCCGTCTCTCCCAAACGCATGAACGCAAGAAGACGTGAACGAACTGGTGGGCAGCGGCTGTTGCTTGCGGGCTCTCTGTGCCATGAGGAACACCAATCCCTGTCGATACGAGGAAACACAGCAAAGACAGGCTCTGTCAGCAAACCAAACCTAAACAAACTAACAAACAAACAAACGGGTGCGTGCGGTGCGGTGCTCAAGAGTGTCGAGGGCGCACTGGGCTTCACAAACACAATGAACACCAGGCAGTGCACGAGGCCGTCGATGGCACACCTTGTCGGTGCTGTCGTCGCACACGTGCGTCTGGCAGACCTTGTCCCTTTGTGTCGACGAGTGCCTGTGGGTTGGCGGACAACAAACAACGAGGCCGCAGTGCAGTCAATTCTCCACACCACAAAATGTAGTCGGATATGAGAGCCTTCCTTTTTGTGTTCGTTCCCATGCACAAGCACACGCTCTGTCTGTGTTTCTGTGTTTCTCACTCACATACACTCTTTCGCTGCATCTTTCCCTCCACACCCTCTCCCCTTCTCTGTGTGTGTGCTGAGGGAGGGCGCTCATGGAATCACGCGTGTTTCAGAGTCATGGCCAGCTTTATTCGCAAGGACAAGACCACGAGACGCTGAGAGCACGCAGAATGTCTGATTGTACATGACAGAAAGAAACAAACTATGAACACACTTACCCGTTTACAAGAAGCCATGAAGGAACACCCCTCTCCTCCTCTCCTGCCGCCTCCAGCACAAAGGGTGGTGGGTGGGTGTGAAAAAATCGATGAAGCTGGAAGGCGATGAAGTTGAAGGCTTGAAGGGTGAATGCCAAACAAACCATATTCATAACAAAACAGTAGAGTTGCAGCGCTGATAACTGTCACAGCCGTCTGCTCACTTGGGATTCCACTCCTCCTGCTGTTATGGCTGTTGTTGTTGTTGTTGTTGTTGTTGTTGTTGTTGTTGTTGTTGTTGCGGTGCTTGTTGCGGTGCTTGTTGCGGCTGGTGGAGCTGCTGCGACTGTTGTTGCATCCCTTGCATCCCTTGTAGTTGCTGCTGTTGGGCCTGCAGCGCGACCTCGAGTTGTTGGATGTACATGGTTTGCTGCCAGTTGCGATATGCCAAAATGGCATTCAGTCGTTCCAACATCTCCATTTGATGCCTGGGATCCGCCAAAACCATCTCCGGCGACGGCTGAAGAGGCTGTGATGCCACTTGTTCGGTCGGCACTTGCTGTGCGCGTGCTTGCTGCTGCTGTCCTTGCTGGTTTTGCTGCTCCCTCAGCTGTTGCAGCTGCTGCTGTGGTTGCATCAGCGTAAACGCGTTGCTGCCCATCACGCCACCCATCGGCACAACACCAATCGCCTGCATGTGCACACCGAGGGGCGCCGTGTCCGCGTACACCCCAGACAGGTCAACACATCCACCACCACCACCACCACCACCACCAGCAACATCACGCCTTGTGACAACTGCGACCCCACCCTCACCATCATGACCAACATCGCCACAACCACCACCATCACGCTGCTTGCGGCTTCGCTCTCGCTGGTGTCTTGGTGGAGCGCCTTCCCCACGCATCGCCGCCGCCGCCGCTGCTGCCCTGTTCTGTTCCATCCTGTTGCGATGCCTGGTGCTGCCTGTGGTGTTGCTTCGGCTCCTCCGCCCACTCGTGTCCCGCCGCTTCCCCCGCCGACGCGCAGCGTTCTTGCTGCTGCTGCTGGCGGTGCTGTTGTCGTAACCGCGTCGCTGCTGTGCTTGCGCCATGTCGTCTCCGGCCCTGCTCAGGGCATGGCTTCTGCGTGTCCTCTCTGTCCTCCCACGGTCGCCACCACCACCACCACCACCACCACCGCTGCGATGACGGCGGTGGCGGCGGCGATCTTGCTGGTGGTGTCCTCGATCCCCACCCGCTTGTTTCCCGCCATCACCATCGTTCCCCCCACGCTGTCGCCAGTCTGCCACATCCATGCCACGCACACCCATGCTCGCGCCCACACGGCCATCGCTGCTTGTACTCATGTTGTTGCTGTTGCCACTGCCACGGCTGCCATTGCTACCAGGCGACGAGCTATCCACTCGCACGTGTGCTCCATCCCTGTCACCGCCGGCACCCTGGTTGTTCCGGTCGCGCTTGTTGGTGGGATCGTTGACAGCCTTGTTACCGGCAGCAGCAGCAGCGTTGCTACTACCATTGTTGTTGCCACTGCTGCTCCCCTTGTGGTTGTTGCCACTGTTGCTCCCGTTGTTGTTGTTGTTGTTGTTGTTGTTGTTGTTGTTGTTGTTGTTGTTGTTGTTGTTGTTGCTGGTATTGTTGCTGGTATTGTTGCTGCTGCTTTTGTTGTTGGTGGTGCGGGCGTTGCGGGTGCCGGTTGCCTCTGTCGTTCGCCTGCGCTCCCCATGTTGTGGCGGTGACTCCGAACGCGCCCCTGTCTGGAGTACCCGCAGTCCGCTGTCGTGCGATGTGCTTGGCGAGCTACCACTGTACGACCAGCGTCGCCGCCGGCGCGGGGGCAGTTCAGCATATCCAGAGCGGTCACGGCGGGTGTGCGTGCCTGCAGTCCCACCGTCACCGCCACCGCCGTTGCCCTCGCCAGAGTGTCGCTGTGAGCTGGATGTCGAGCTTGTGCACGTGTACGAGTGCGACCGCGGTGACGAGGACGTTGTTGACATGCTGCGGCCACGCCGCCCCTGGTGCAGCTGGTGGTGTGGGATGACAGCTGGGTCGTGGTGGTGGCGGTGGTTAAAGTACTGACGCCGAAACCGCAGGAGGGATGGCGAGCGCACGTGCTCGCGGCGACGGCGGCGGTAGCGGCTTGATCTGTTGCCTCGTCCCCGCACAGGTCGCCCACCGGCGCTGTTGCTATCCTTGCCATCGTTGACAGTCACGTTCCCACTGTTATCGTGATGCCTGCTGTAGTTGTTGCGACCTTGCTTTCTTCTCTGATTGCGACGACTACGCCGGCGTCGGCGCGAGTTGCGCGCGTCGGTGTCAGCTTGGTCACCAGTGTTGGTCGATTGGCCGCTGGCTTTGGATTCGCGGCGAGACTGCCGGCGCCGGCTACGCGAACCCCTCTTCTTTCCCTGGCTGTGACTTGCGTCACCCTGGGGCTTGTTGCCGGTACGCCTGTTACCCACGTGTTGTTGTTGTTGTTGTTGTTGTTGTTGTTGTTGTTGCTGTTGTTCTTGCATGCCAGCGCGCGCAGCCTGCTGGCGGCCAGCACTGGCGTCATTCCTACCACCATCGCCCGATGTATTCGCAGCAAGGGGCTTTCCAACATGAGGGCCACGACCATGTGTTGTTGCCATGTGACGCACGCCTTGCTCCTTGTTGTTGATGTTGTGCGCGTGTGTGCTTGCCTGCGCTGTTGTGTCCTCTGCTGTTCGTTGCTGCTGCTGCTGAATGTGTTGCTGTTGGCTTGCGTGCATGGCATCGGCCACATCTGAGGTGCCACCACCACTGTTGTTGCTGTTCGTGGCGGGGATGCCATCGTCCTCATCGTTGTTGCTGTTGCCGTCGTCGATGTTGCTGATGGTGTCAGTTGCGTTGTCACGCTGTCGCGTTGTCGCCGCCGCCGCATGTGCTGTTGGTGCTGCCGCACCTCCTGTACGTGCTGCTGCTGCTGCTGCTGCTGCTGTCGCTGCTGCGTCGCCCACATCTGGTGGAGACACCCCAGTTCTTGCCTTCTTTGCTACGGGCGCGCGGCCCGAGCTTGAGGACGACACCGATGACGAGGATGTTGTTGAGGATGACGGCGACACACGGGCTTGGTCTTCGTCCTGCCCCGAGTCCCTATCTTCCCCATCATCATGATCATCGCCTGCTGCCTCATCTTGCCCTTTCTCCTCTTGCTGTTCATCATCTTCTTCCTGTTGCTGCTGTGATTGCTGTTGTTGTTCTTGCTGCTGCTGCTGCTGCTGCTGCTGCTGCTGCTGCTGCTGTTGTTGTTGTTGTTGTTGTTGTTGTTGTTGTTGTTGTTGTTGTTGTTGTTGTTGTTGCTGCTGCTGTTGTTGTTCTTGCTGCTGCTCGTCTTGCTGCTGTGGTAGCTGGTGTTGCTCACCTGGTTCGTTGTTTTCTTCTGCCTGGTTTCCCTTTGCTGTCGGCGGCGTGGCCGATGATGGCGATGACGATGAAGCAACCGCAGTTGTCAGCTTGTCGTCTGTTGATGTCTTTGTTACCGATGATGCTGAGCCAGAGGTGGGCGACGATGCTGGCTGCACCGACGACGAGGATGACGAAGACATCATGCTGGCCAGTGGCTCCTGGGACGATGACGGGGCGAGTAAGCCCGATGCAGGTGACGTCGCTTCATGCTCAGCAGAGTCATCTTCAAAACCTTGCACCACCCGCTGCCGCACTTGCTGCTGCCGTCCCTCCTCTTGCTCGTCTTCCTGCTCATGTTGCTGTTGCTGTTGGGTTGGGATTGATCGTGCACCTCCTGAGTTGCGGTTTCGCGTGCCGACTGCTGGTGGCGCTGTGGAGGACGCAGCATTGTCAGACGCAGCTGTCCGAGATGGATTGGCCTGGCTGCTGCCCGCCGCAGGTGTAGTTGCTGCTGATGCCGCTGCTAGCGTGCCCCTGCCACTGCCGCCAACGCGCCGCACATCGTCGCTGCTGCTGTTGGTCGACGTGTTGCTGCTGGTGCTGGTGCTGCTGCCTTTGTGCTTGCCGTCAATGTGGCACTGCCTGTCCTGTTCGCGCCAACGACCCGCGTGACTGCCCATGGCCGCCTGGTCCTGCCCGTCCCCACGAGCACCGCCGCGGTGATGCTGGTGATGGTGCGTGCGGTGATGCTGCAGCTGCTGTTGGTGGTAGTGGTGCTGCCGTTGCTGGCTCTTCTGGTGGTGATGGTGTACGGCTCCTGTTCGATGTGCTTGTTCGGCGTGATGCCGCCTGTGTCGAATGTGTTGACTGAGCAGGGCCTCCCCAGCCTCTTGAGAAGGCGGCACGTTGAGTGATGACGACGATGATGACGACGACGACGCCGCCTCTTGCTTTGAAGGAGCATCATGCTTGTGGTGGCGAAACACTTTTCGCCTCAGGTGGTCATGCGGCTGCATGCGCTGGTGCCCGCGCGGTGCGAGCCGCGCTCCAGCATTGTTGGTGGTGGCAGCGTTGTTATTGATGCTGCTGCTGCTACTACTGCTATTGCTACTGCTGCTTCCTTTCCTGCCACTTCGCTCGTGACGATCACCATGTCCACCAGCACCGTCAGCACCATCAGCACCGTCACGGCCGCCGCTGTTGCTGCTGTTTGCACTGTGAGGGCGGCTGCTTGTGCTGCCACTGCCTTCGCCCGTGCATGTGGCTGTGGGCGGTGCTGCGTTGGAGGGGGTGTTGGTGGCGAGGGACGATGACGACGCAGAGTCTGGGTGGGACGCGCCCGTGCCAGAGGAAATGCCAGATGTACCGGAAGCAAGCCGCTGGTTGTGACCGTTGGAGTTGGTCGTGCTTGAAGACGATGAGGAATGCACATGCATGGCATTGTTGTTGCTGCTGCTGCCGCTTCCACTGCTGCCGTTGGTGTTGCTGTTGCTATTGCTGTTGCCGTTACTGCTGCTGCTAGCCACGCCATCATCGTCGTCGTCATCATCCTGGCCACCGCCCAAGTCTCCGTCGCGCTTTCGAAACGCGCCTGCCAACTCCAACCCAGCATCCAAGTCACCACCCACGCCGCCACGCACCTTCTTCTGCTGCGCAACAGCCACTGTCTGCTGACCGCCAGTGCGCTGCACATTGGCGACCAGCGTCACGGCCACAGTGTCCTGGGGCCGTTTGCTCTTTGCAAGTGCTTCAAGCGTCTCCTCAACCACCTGTGTGTGGTAATCAACACCTGCCCCGCCTCGGATGCCATCGCGCTTCACTGCTGAACCCGTCGGCTGCAGTGGTGGTGGTTGCAGCGTTGCTGTTGCCGCCGTGGGTTTCGTTGGTGCAGAAGCTGTTGCATCCTGCTTGGCGTTGTCTTGGGTTGCGGCTGATGTGTTGGCCCCTCTTCCTGATGTCGGAGCGTGAGTGGCCGTTGGGGTGGCGGTTGCATCTGGGTCATCTGCTTTGTCGCGCAGGGTGTGCAAGACACGGGCAAGGCGGGTTGTGCTACTGCCGGACCCGCTGTTGCTGTTGCTGCTGCCGCTGCTGCTTGTGCTGTTGATACTGCTTGTGCTGCAGGCAGCCTTCTTGTATGTCTTTGTTGAGCCCCGCTTGCCGTTGCCGCCGCTGTCACTGCTGGAGGGACTGTCACTGTTCACGCTCACCTGCTGGGAGCTACTGCCGTCCTCCCCCTCTCGCTGCCCATCAGGGCCATCGGCACCACTACCACCATCGTCATCAACGTCGTTGCGATTGCGGTCGTCGCTCGCGTTGCTGTCTTGTTCGTCCACGGGAGAGGCAGAGTCAAGGGTGGACGATTGTTCCTGCGCTTGTTGCTCTTGCTGCTGTTGTTCTTGCTGCTCTTGCTGCTGTTGTTCTTGTTGCTCTTGCTGCTGTTGTTCTTGCTGCTCTTGCTGCTGCTGTTCTCGTTGCCGTTCTCTCTGCAGGGGATGCTGGCTCGTGCGTTCATCCTTGCGTGCTCGCGCTTGAGCTGGCGCCAGCTGTAGCTGCCGCGAGCCGTGCTGGTTGAGTGGGTTTCGTTGAGACGATGAGGATACGGTGTTGCTAGCACGCTGCTGCCACTGCTGCTGCTGTTGCTGCTGCTGCTGTGATGTCATGGACGTGCGCAGTGCCGATGAGAACCGCGCTGCATAATCCAATGTCAGTCCGTGTGCCTGCTGCACCTGCTGTTGTTGGGCTTGTTGCTGCTGTTGTTGGGCTCGCTGCTGCTGCTGCTGCTGCTGCTGTTGGAGTTGTTCGATTTGTTGTTGCAGCATGCCTTGCAGCTGCTGCTGATGCGCGTAGTGCTGGCTGCTATACTGCTGCTGCTGCCGGTGCGGTTGTGCATAGTGCTGTTGGGAATGGCCGAAGCCGGTTTGCTGTTGGCCCCCTATCTGCATCTGCGACAGCTGCATGTGTTGTTGGTACCGTTGTTGTTGCTGCTGAAGCTGCTGCTGCTGCTGTTGTTGTTGCTGTTGTTGTTGTGGCTGTTGTTGTTGTTGCTGCTGTTGGGATGGCTGGTACATGGCCGATAACAACGAGCTCAGCACGTTCTGACTCAACGATGGCTGTTGCGCAAGCGGTCGGGAGAGTGTGGCATCCTGCATCATCGAAGATACATGTGGTTGAGGATGCCGAAAGACACTGGGCTGTGCGGTGAAAGGGTGGCCATATTCGCTCGCGTTTTGCATGCCCCCATGTTGTGCACCGGCGGGGAGGAAAGCCGATGTGGCTTGCGATGCTTGCGGCGGCAGATGCTGCTGCTGCTGCTGCTGCTGTGCGTGCGATTGTTGTTGCTGCTGCTGCTGCTCGTCTTGGTCGTGGTCAACGGAACGATGCATTGGAACAAAGTCGGTTGGCGAAAATGGCTTGCGGCTGCGACGCGTGCGCTTATCTCTGCCCTTTGCGTTCAAATGGGATGCGCAGACGACGGCACGAGCCTTGGAGAGC
>NW_004754901.1:276885-279693 GCF_000188695.1 Salpingoeca rosetta | reverse complement strand
CCGAAAAGATAGAGGCAAACTCTGTCTCTCGGGCTCTGGGGCGCTTACACACACACACACACACACACACACACACACACACACACACACACACACACACACACACACACACACACACACACACACGCACGCACGCACGCACACAGACACAGACACACCACCACCACCACCACCACCATGCCGGGAGCACGCACCTGACCACATGTCAAGCGCCTCCGTGTAGTGCCGCCACGTGAGCATGACCTCGGGTGCCCGGTACCAGCGGGTGGTGACATACCCCGTTGCCAGCGTCGTCTGGCTCGAGCTGCGCGCCAGCCCAAAGTCGCAGATGCGCGCCTGGTGCACCGGGGCGATGACGGGGGGGGGGGGAGATGTGGAGATGGAAGGGAAGCGGATGGTAGAGGGGGGTTGTTGTTGTTGCGTGAATGGGAGTGTGTGAGTGAGCAAGTCAATGAGTGACAGTGAATGTGTGTGTGTGTGTGTGTGTGCATTTGCAGTGCACTATGCACCGTGCACCATCACTGCCACCGCCCACGAAGCACCACACTGCTCACGTCGAGGGAGGAGTTGAGGAGGATATTGCTTGGTTTCAAATCGCGGTGGATCACACCTGCAGTTCACACGTGCACAAAGGCAGCGGCATCAGCGCGAGTCAGCGTGGGCGGTTGTCAGTACTTGACGATGGTATCTTGCTTGGATGTGCATGAGCAAACAAGTACACACAAACACACACACACATAAATACATACATACACACACACACACACACACACACACACACACACTCAACTCCAACATCGACCACCACCAATGGGCACCTGCGGAGTGGATGTATTTGAGGCCGCGCATGATGCCATACAGGATGTACTGCACCATCGCGTCGTTCATCTCAAACGAGGGAATCAGAATATTCGACAGATCGCAGTCCTGAAGAGGGGAAGAAGTGCGGAGTGAAGGACGTTTGAAGACGGTGAGGGGTGTGCGTGCGCGCGTGCGTGTGCGTGTGTGTGTGCGTGTGCGTGTGCGTGTGCGTGTTGTGAGGTGTGAGGCAGTGACCAACTCAAACACGCGCCATCACGGCCAGTCAACCCGCGTCAAAGATACACACCATCTTCTCTGTGATGATGTAGATGTCACGCGCGTCGGAGATGTACAGGTCAACCAGCTTCACCACGTTCTCGTGTATCAGCTGTGAAAGGTGGCCGTGAAGGACGTATTGGGTACGAAAAGACCACATGGAGGATGGTGGCTGATGAGCATCGGTGTATTCCGCTGGAACGAATCTCACACACACGCAACAGACAAACAACCGAACGCAGATACACACAGACAGACAGAGATATAAATCCACAGACACGCAGGCAAGCAAACAGACACACATGGACAGGCGCACACAGACAGAGAGAGACAAAGACAACAATCGCAACAAAACATCAGCACACGCACCTGCTTGAGGAGGGTGATCTCTCTGAACACCTTCTTGGCGTGATAGCTGTCGCGGTACACGAGGTCGCGCTTCAGCCGCTTGATGGCCACCATCTGTGACAAAACGGCGGAAGGCAGACAATTCTGTGTGAGTTACATCAACAAGACACGGCGTGGCAACATCAACAGCAGCACAGTTTGAGTCAATGCAAGCATCACTGGTGGTCACATCACACCTTTCCGGGCTCCAGGCGTAGAAAGTAGGCATTGTCGGGCCGCGTTGCTCCCTCCACGACCTTGGCTTCCCTCACCTCACTGGGTTTAGGTTTGTGTGTGTGCGCGCGTTTGTGTGTGTATGTGTGTGTGTTTACGTGTGTGTGTGTGTGTGTGTGTACGCTGTTGTGACACCAGGAAAAGAACAGGAGGCACAGTTACGACCCCCTGGCGACCACACACAAACACCAACCAAAGCAAACTCACAATACACACACACACACACACACACACACACACACACACACACACACACACACACACACATACACACACAATCACATGCCAACGTGGCAGTTCTTTATGCGGGCGCGGGTTGGGGGTTGGTGGTTTCATACCCGTAGGTGCCGTAGCCGATGACATGCAAGTCTGTGTAGCACGAAGGCACATCGAACTCATCCTCAGTCCCTCTGCTGTCTCCCATCGTCGTTGTTGTGCTTGCTTGCCAAGAGAAGCAAAAAAAATGGCGACGATGAGTCATCAATGTCAGTAGACGACACCACAAAAAGGGCTTGAGACGGCGGGAAATTCGAAACGGAAGGAGCGGTGGCGTTGGGGAGCGATGGTGGTGATGGTGGTGTGTTGCTTGTTCATGTTCGTGTGGAAGAGGAAGAGGAAGAGGAAGGCACTTGTTTGTGTTGGTGAAATGAAGAGCAGCAGCAACATTCAAACCAACAACAAAGATACAAGCAAAGGTCGACGAACCCACAAACCAACCAACCAACCAACCAACCAACCAACCAACCAACCAACCAACCAACCAACCAACCAACCAACCAACCAACCAACCCACCACCAAAGCCAAGCAAGCTACGAGCACACCCACACACCCACCACGGGCACGATGGCGTTTTGCCCGGACAGCGAGGCGTCCATTGCGCCAGACAGCCGCAGTATTTGTCTGTGGTGCAGCACGAAAATCGAAGCAGGTGAGAGACGGAGAGAGAGAGAGAGAGAGCGCGCGCGCGCGTGTGTGTGTGTGTGTTGGTTGGCTTGCTTGTGTGTACAGAGAGAGAGAGAGAGAGAGAGAGAGAGAGAGAGAGAGAGAGAGAGAGAGAGAGAGAGAGAGAGAGAGAGAGAGAGAGTGTGTGTGTGTGTTTGTGTGTGTGT
>NW_004754901.1:261225-276308 GCF_000188695.1 Salpingoeca rosetta | reverse complement strand
TCGTGTGTGTGTGTGCGTGTGTGTGTGCGTGAGTGTGTGAGTGTGTGTGTGTGTGTTTGTGTGTGTGTGTGCGTGTGTGTATGATCTTCTTCCGTCAGGCCCTCACTCTGTCTGCTCCACATTGGCAACGTGGATCTCTCATTACCTCTTCATACACACGACCGCATTTGCCATTCCCTCTCCCCTTTCTGATGCCTGCGTTGCGTGCACGTGCTGTTCAGGTTCCCGCCATCGTCGCCATAGACAAGTCATCTCTCGTTCGCGTCGAGGTAAGGTGTGCACGTGCGTGCATATGTGCGTGTGCATGTGTGTGCCTGCTTGTATGCACATGCGTAAACAGTAGCTCTCTCATCGCTCCAATCACATCACAACACGCTATCACACCACCACCACCACCACCACCACCACCACCACCACCACCAACACGCCAGTGCCATCCTGAGGGCCCGGCCTTTGATCACCGCGTGCCGAGCGAGGACGAGGACGAAGACGATGTACCACCCAATATGGAGCTGATGGGGATGACCTTCAAACTCATTGGTGCCCTTGCTATCCCGCGCAAGGTGCGATGGTGACTGTGGTGGTGGAAGGATGGAAGGGTTGAGGATGCGGGGGGGGGGGGAGATGAGCACGCTGTGATTGTATTCACTCGTTTGTTTTGCTACACTTTGTTGCTGTGGTGTGTGTGTGTGATTGTGTGTGTGTTTGTGTGTGTGTGTGTGTGTGTGTGTGTGTGTGTGTGTGTGTGTGTGTGTGTGTCTAACAGCTTCACGTGCTCGTGTGTCCACCTCTTTTCCTTTCAACGCACAACCCTTCAACTCTCACGCAAGCCTTCAACTCTCACGCAACGCTTTCATCCACCACCATCTCTCATCATCAGGAGTTTGAGGGTGTGATCACAGCTCACGGCGGTGCTGTTGTGTCTTCGCTGCGAAAGTGCACACACGTCATCGTTGGCCAGCGCGAGCTGAACAAACCACAGGACAAGCACCCCCAAGCACTGAAGGAGGTGTGTACTGTGTGTGTGTGTATGTGTGCGTGTGCGTGTGTTTCGGTGTGTGAGTGTGTGTGTGAGTGTAAGATCACACTTGCATTCTCGCATCACAAGTGCATCACAATTTGCACACACTCACACAAACACACACATGCATCCCCTTGCAGGCGCTTTCCTCTGGTGTGGCGGTTATGCGAGAGGAATTCATCACGCAGCTGTGCACACGCACACACGGAGCAAAGAACGAAGATCATAGCAACGACGACGACGACGACGACGACGACGACGACGATGATGATTATCATGATGACGATGATGGTGCAGCGGGGGAAGAACAGCAGCAGCAGCAGCAACGCTACCAGCAACACATGCAGCAGCATCACCAACATGACACAGAAGCAGCAGCCGCAGCTGCAAACGACCCGCACCAACAGCAACAACAACAGCATCACGACCACCAAGATGACGAGCAAGACCATGCGAAGAAAAAGACAAAGAAGGTGGTGTCCACTCACAGCACGGCCCAGCACAGCACCGCTGCCACCATCACTGCAGCAACAACGAGCGGTGATGGTGGTGATGACAATGACGATGATGGTGATGCCGCAGTCGTAGTGTTGACGGGGGCGAGGATGACAAGGAGCAAGGCGGCGCAGCTCCAAAGGCAGCAGCAGCAACAGCAAAACCAAAAGCAAGAAGAGGACAAGACAGAACGGGGACAAGCGCAGCAAGGGAAGGAAGGGGAGACCGGCACGATGATGGGTGATGATGGGAAGGCAGAGGAAATGGGGAGTGGGATGGACGGAGACGCAGAAAAGCAGCCGCAAGTGGACACAGCAGATGTGAGAAAGGACACAATGAAGAAGAAGAAGAAAAGGAAGAGGAGGAGGAGGAGGAGGAGGAGGAAGAGAGCACGGAACAAGAAGAAGCAAGAAGGGGAAGAACAAGGCGAGAAGGGGGTCAATGACGCATTGGCAAACGGGGGCGTGAAACCTGTCGTCAAGCAGGAGCCAGCAGCAACCGCAGCAGCAACACCAACAACAACAGCGGCAGCAGCAACAGCAGCAGGTGTTGGCAGTGGTGGCAGGTCGCATGTCAAGAAGGAGAAAGGCGTGAAAGGGAAACGTGCTGTGAAAGTTGATGCGTCAGCACGTAAAACGGCTGCTGCTGCACTGGAGAAACTGCGGCAACAGCAGCAGAAGCAGCGAGAGCGAGAACAGAAGAAGAGGAAGAAGGCGGAAAAGGACAAGAAGGAACAAGAGGGGAAGGACAAGGAACAGGAAGAGGAAGAGAAAGAAGGCAAGGAACAAGACGAGAATGGGGAGCAGGCAAAGGAGGAGGAGGAGAAGGCAGCCGTTCAGCCACAACGCAGCACACATCAACAGCAAGATGGACAAGAGCAAGGCGACAAGCCCTCAGATGGTGTCGGTGACGGTGGTTGCGATGAAAGTGCAGTCTGTGGACTGTTGCTTCGGCAGCGGAAATATCAGCAGCGCTACAGAATTGCTGGCAAGCCGGGAAGCAAGCTGCCACCAATCAAGGTGTGTGTATGTGTGAGTGTGTGTAACATTGATATGTGCTTGCAAGAATGAAGGCAACAAGGGCGCGTGTGTGTGAGAATGTGAACGCATTTACGTCTACTCTCAACAACAACAAACCCGCGTGGTGCGTCACACACGCGCACACACACGCGCACACACACACACTCGTAAACACACCCTCATTCACACGAACACACCCGCATTGATGCATACGCGTGTTTCCAGGCGCTGCTTGAGCGTGAGGCACGCGCGAAGCGAAAGGCGGAGGAAGAGAGTGATGACAGGCAAGCAAAGCGTGCAAAGCGGGTACGAACGAACAGAACAAGGGTGCATGCTCGACACATGTCATCGCTTTTGCCCAAGCCTCAACCTGTCCATGGTATTATGGTTACATGACTCCCATCTGTGTTTTGTGTCACAACACAGCACAAGCACGCCCAATTATCCATGTCACCGATTGCCTGCTCTCTCTTGCTGCTTCTTCTTCCGGTCACCCTGCCAACCCACCCCACAACATGCCGCACACACGCACGCATGCACACACGCATGCACACATGCACACACGCATGCACACATGCATGCACACACGCATGCACGCACACACACGCATGCACACACACATGCACACACAATCGTGTCTTTGTTCACGATGACACTCTGCAACAGCCGCCCATCGCTGCTGGTTCGCAGCTGCTGCGTGTGGACAAGTTTGCACCGGGCAGAGTCGTGTATGTTGACGACAGAAACCTCGCATACAACGTCATGCTAAACAAGTCAGACGTGTCAACGGGGCTCAACGTCTTCTACAGTGCGTTAACTGTTGCTGCTCATGGTGCTGCTGCTGCTGCTGGTGGTGGTGGTGGTGGTGGTGGTGGTGGTGGTGCTTATATTGTGGCGTGTTTGTATTCGTTCGTTGTTGTTGTGAGCGTGCCTGTTGTCGCTTCTTGTTTCGCTGTGTGGATCACAACCACACTGCATACGCATGACACACCCAGTGCCTTGTCCTTCCACCACTCACTGTATTATTTCACAACCTTCGCTTCTGTGCTGTGCGTGTGTGCGCGCACTACACGTTGTATGCGTGTGTGCATGTTGTGTGTGCTGAACGCTGTGTGTATGTATGTATGTATGTATGTATGTATGTATGTATGTATGTATGTATGTATGTATGTATGTATGTATGTATGTATGTATGTATGTATGTATGTATGTATGTATGTGTGCGCAGTTCTACAGCTGACGTCAGACGGCATGAACTACTTTGTGTTCTGCCGCTGGGGCCGCGTTGGCGACGATTCTGGCGTGATGCGAATTCGAAAGAGCAGCATGTACCACAGCAAGCGATACGGTGCGTTCGATCGCAGTCATGGAGTGTTGTGGTTGTTGGTGAGGTGAGGTGCTGTGTGGTGATGCTGTATTGTATGACTTGGTGTGCCAGTTGGTGAGGTGTGAGTTATCGTTGAGGTTGCAATGGGCCGTGTTGGCGTCAGTTGTGGTGTCATGCTCTGTGTGTGTGTGTGTGCGTGTGTGTGTGTGTGTGTGTGTGTGTGTGTGTGTGTGTGTGTGTGTGTGTGTGTGTGTGTGCCGTTGCGCTGTGAAATTGCGACTTTGCATATGATTTGCATTGCACCGTTTGCACGCAATCTCACATCACGTCAAACCACCACACATCACACCTCCATTTTCCTGTGGATGCGTGCATGTGTGTTATAGATTTCCTGTCGTACTCTCACCAGTGCTACGCAAGCATCGACGCTGCCATTACAGTGAGTTGAATCTGTGTGACTGGTGGTGCTTGCATGCTATGGGTGTGGACGTGCAAGCGTGTGCGCATAATGTGAATATCCTTTGGCATACCATTTCGCGACTCATTCATCAACAACCACGCCACCACAACCACCACAACCACCACCACCACCACCACGACCAACACGACCACTCACCACACCACTCGCCACCCTGTTTCAAAGGCCTTTGCCGCGAAATTCAAAAAGCAGACGGGGTGGTCGTGGGCGAAAGTGGATTCGTTTGAGCAGCAGCCCGGGCACTACAACATGGTTGAGCTGGAAGGGCAGTCGCGTGGTGTTGATTTGGATGCAGCGAACAAGAAGCGCATTCACGCGGACAAACGCGCAGCCACTATCCCTTCAAAGGTGTTGCGTTGTGTATGTGGTGTGTGTGTGTTGTGTTGTGTTGTGTATGTGGTGTGTGTATGTGGTGTGTGTGTGTTGTGTTGTGTTGTGTATGTGGTGTGTGTGTGTGTGTGTGTGTGTGTGTGTCTGGGAGGTGGACGTTTGTTCATTTGTGCTACCTCGGTGTGCGTTGTGCCCTGTGTGACTCTGGTTCTCGCTGTGCCATGTTCGTGTTGCAATGCAAGAGCATCTTGTGTGGATGGTGATCACATTCACAATGTTGCACGTTGCTCACCATGACACCCCACCCACCATGCGCACCGCTATGCTATGCTATCATCGTGTGTTGTTTCTCCGTTTCCGTGGCTTTGCCAGCTGGCGCCCGAGCTGCGATCCTTTGTGAAACTCATCTTCAACAAGAAAATGTTTCGGAAATCGATGGAGGACGCAAACATCGACATCAAGAAAATGCCGCTCGGTTCCATTTCAGATCGCCAGATCAAGCAGGTGTGTGTGTGTGTGTGCGTGTGTGTGTGTGCGTGTGTGCGTGTGTGCGTGTGTGCGTGTGTGCGTGTGTGCGTGCGTGTGTGCGTGTGTGCGTGTGTGTGTGTGTGTGCGTGTGCGTGCGTGTGTGTGCGTGCGTGTGTGTGTGTGCGTGTGTGTGTGTGCATGTGTGTGTGCGTGTGTATGTGTGTGCGTGCGTCCGTGCGCGCGCGCGCGCGTGTGTGTGTGTGTGCGTGCGTGCGCGCGCGCGTGTGTGCAAATGTGCGTGCGCGTTGTACACATGTGTCTGCATACATGCGTGCGTGTTTGCGTGTGCCGTTGACACGCGCTGTTGTCGTACCACCGCTGGTACTGTTGCCAAGCTCACCATCAATCCGCCACTGTCGCCGCCCATCCCAATCGTCATCATCGCATCTCCGTGCAGGGTTACGCCATTCTGAAGGAAATTCACGACATCATCAGTGGGAAGCGGCCGGTGCTGAATTCACAGCACGAGTATGTGCTGTTGACTGATGCAACATCCCGCTTCTACACCGCAATCCCGCACGATTTCAAGGGATGGGAGGCCCCGCCCGTCATCAAGTTCGTCTATGCACGTGTGTGTGTATGTGTATATATGTGTGTGTATGTGTGTGTGAATGTGTGTGTGTGAATGTGTGTGTGTGAATGTGTGTGTGTGAATGTGTGTGTGTGTGTGTGTGAATGTGTGTGTGTGTGAATGTGTGTGTTCGTATATTTTCTGGTGCGTGTGTGCAACTGTCCGTACTCTTTCAACTACACCGGCTCATTCATCATCACACCACCACTCAAACCACCACCTGCCGCCCCACATTCCCCACGTCACCACCACACCGCCACTGATAGCTCGCGCTCGCGGCTGAAGGGCAAGTTGGATGTGCTGGAGCAGCTGTTGGAGATTGAGCACGCAAACAAACTGATGCAAGAAGGCGATGAGGACCACAGCGTGCACCCCGTTGACGCCAATTACGCAACACTCCAGTGCTCATTGGAGACTGTGCCCAACGCGTCGGACGAGATGGCAATGTTGCGCAAGTACGTGCAGAACACGCACGCGGCGACGCACAGCTGCTACAGCCTCGAGATTGCAAGCGCATTCCGCGTGTCGCGTCAGAGTGAAGAAGAGGCATTTGAGCGTTTTAAAACGTGTACAAACAGGCGACTGCTGTGGCACGGATCTCCGCTCACCAACTGGGTCAGCATCCTCTCCCAAGGTCAGGCAACGCTCAAGAACGGGGGAGTGGAGGGTTGTGTGCGTGTGAATGAGTGCGTGTACGAGTGTGCACGTAGGTGTATGTGTACGTGCGTGTGATGGTCTTGTTCGTGATGAACGTGAGCACTCACACACCTGCATCATCATCATCATCATCATCATCATCATCATCATCATCATCATCATCATCATCATCATCATCATCATCATCATCACAATTAGGTCTTCGCATCGCACCGCCAGAGGCGCCCGCGACGGGATATGTACGCTGGTCATGTTTGACATGTGGCAGCTGTGCATATGCGTGTGTGCGTGTGTGTGTGTGTGTGTGTGTGTGTGTGTGCGTGCGTGCGTGCGTGCGTGCTTGTGTGTGTGTGTGTGTGCGTATCTGTGACAGCGCCCTGTCTGCTCACAATGTGCTCACAATGAGCTCGCACTGCGCTCTCCTGTTGTTCCAATCCTTTACTCCACTCCGCTTGTCATCCCCCCCAGAGTAAGTCACACACACACACACACACACACACACACACACACACACACACACACACACACACACACACTTCAACGCGCACACGCGCTCAAGTCCACGCCACGTGCTGTTTCATTGCGTGGTGCGCGTGTGTTGCTTGCTTCTTTACCCGCTTTGCCCGCATTCCCTGTACCTCACCACAATCATACAATCACCACAACCAATATTTTTCAACGCTTGATCTTCAATCACCGCCCATTTCGTCAGTGTTTGGAAAAGGTGAGGTGCAAATGCCCTTCCTTGGAATGGTTTTATCTCAACCTTGCTGTGGCGCTTCTCTCAACCTGCACACAACTATACGTGCTCAATTACCCACTGTACTCATCGCATTACACATGCCTCCTCATACCCCTTCAACAACTACAACACACTAACAACACACGACACACACACACACACACGTGTAAACACACACACACACACACGTGCAAACACACACACACACACAAACACACGTGCAAACACACACACAAACACACACACACACACACAACAATCCTCAGGCGTGTACTTTGCGTCGATGGTGTCGAAGAGTGCCAACTACTGCATGGCGGCAAACGGGAAACACGGCATCCTCGTCCTCTGCGAAGTCGCTCTCGGCGATATGCACGAGAGGTGGGGTAGGGGTGTGAAGAGGTGTGATGGTGTGTGTGTGTGTGTGTGTGTGTGTGTGTGTGTGTGTGTGTGTGTGTGTGTGTGTGTGGATGTTATCGTGTAGTTTACACAACCGCTCTATCTTCCGCCTGTGCATCCAATGCCACATTCACATGTGTCCATGAACCAACATCCACTCACACACGCGCACGCACACACACACACACACACACACTCTCTCTCTCTCTCTCGCTCAAACACATGCACACACACACACACACCATGACAGCTTGCATGCTGACTACCATGCAATGCGGGAGTGCAAGAAAGCGGAGAAGGACAGCACATGGGGAATTGGCAGAACAACACCAAATCCCAATGAAACAGGTACAACAACAGCAGTGGCAGCGGTAGTGTGCACATGAGGCGCGCGTGATTGTACTGTTTCTCCATTTTGCATCCATTGTCAACCAAACTCACACACACACACATACACACACACACACACATGCACAAATACACAAAACACATGCACAAATACACAAAACACAACGCTTGTGCAGTGGTGCTGGATGACGGAGTGCAAGTGCCGCTGGGAAAACCGATTTCAAATCCCGCGGCAGATGGCGGCGCGCTGCTCTACGACGAGTTTGTGGTGCGGTGACAATTCATGACAATTGGTGCTGATAGTGGTGGTGGTAGTGATGATGATTGTGGTGGTGGTGGTGGTTTGCTGTGGCTGTGATGATGATGTGTGTTGGTACGCTGGATTGCTTGCTGATGTTACTGTTGAGTGCTTGCTTGCACCCTTGCCTGTCTGTCTGTCAATCAGCGGTAGTGCTGTTTGTGCAATGTCACATCACACTCATCACCTCACATCACATCACCGCTGACGCCCCCCTCGCCTCTGTCTCCCTTCTGTTTCACGTCAGGTGTACGATCGCTCGCGCATTAAGATGCGATACGTGCTGAAGGTGAAGTTTGGACCACCAAAGCCACGACCACCGCCGCCACCATCAGCACCATCGACAGCAGCGGCGTCATCATCTTCATCGTCATCAAACGCAGTGAGTGCAGCAAGTGCAGCCATGGGCTCCAACAAGGCACCGCCGCCACCGCCATCAGCAGTTGCAGCAGCATCGCTATCGAAGTCGTTGCCGGCACCCACAACAATCACAGGTCCAGCACCATTGTCGTCAGCAGCGGGGAAGGCCTTCTCCCCAACATCGTCATCATCGTCATCATGTTCTTCTTCTTCTGCACTGCCGCCGCCACCTCCTGCACTCACACCGCAACCAGCTACCACTCAGCCGGCCACAGCAACGACAGCAGCAACAGCAGCAACAGCAGTCACGATGTCGGTCCCAATGAGTGGGACACGAGCTGCAGTCATTGCATCCACCCCAAACGCGAATCCTGCACCAGCGAGCGATGCTGTTGGTACTACCAACGTTGCTGGTTATTCCTCGACACAGCCATCATCACATGTTGTGATGCAGTCACCACCACCACCACCACCACCACCATCAATGCCAATGCCACCGCCACCGCAGCCGTCATACACAGCACCCTCATCGTCATCATCGCTGCTCTACTCCTTGTCTGGTGCACCGCATTCAACCATGCAGCAGCAGCAGCAGCAGCAGCAGCAGCAGCAGCAGCAGCAGCAGCAGCAGCAGCAGCAGCAGCAGCAGCAACAGCAGCAACAGCAACAACGTTTCCTTGCTGGCTCCATTAATGCCACACCGCCAGCACAAGCGTGGCAGCGGCAGCAACAGCAGCTGCTGCAAAATGTTGCTTCTCGACCCGCACCTGATGCTGCCATCGTTGAGTCAAACAGCATTGCACCGCACCCGCCATACCCGTCACCCCCACACCACCAACACCGACAGCCGCAGCAGCAGCACCAGAGCGCTGTGGACAGGTTGATGTCTGTGATTCTTCGGCAGAAGTGAACACGTTTGTTGGTTGGCGTTTGCACATTCGTTTCGTTCCATTGCTGACATGCGCTTGAAAGTCTTAACTGCAGTACAATAGTGGCGTGACTTCCCCAGTCAGCAGGCAAAGGGCTCGAACCGAACGTGTACTTGTTTTCTTGTCTCCAAACAGCCAAGCACTCACAGCGCAGTTGTAGTAGTTGCAAGAAGCGGAGCACCTTTCCCTCTTTCGCCACGCTATGACATCTGTGTGTGTATGGCAAGGTGCCATTCATTCGTTCATTTATGCTGGAACACAACATCGAATCAGCTACACATGTGTACTTGTAATAAGGACAAAGATGCAACATCAACAACACCAACAACATCAACTACTGAAGCAACCCTCAACCCCCCCATACCCCCCTATCCCGACTTGTCCCACTCTGCCAAGATTAATGCAGGCGCCTGAGCACGTCGTATGCGCGGTCCCGAACGCCCGTGTTGATGCTGTCGGCAAAGTGCCGCACCGCCATTGCCGCCATGTGTCGAGCAGCGGCACCAACGTCATCGTGGAGCACAACGCCATGGATCTCCGAGCGACTGCGGTGCTGGCGCCGCTGCAGGTGGTGATCTTGTTGTTGTTGTTGCTGTTGTTGGTTTGGCTGCGGACCCTCTTGGTGTTCCGTTGTTAGTGCTTTTTGCTGTTGTTGCTGGTGCCGAACGCCTTGATGGCCAGCGTCGCCTTCGCGGTCGTTGTGCTTGTCAGCGGGGTGTCGGGCAAGGGGCAGCAGTCGTGTGACAGCGGAGAGTGCGTTGAGCCACAGCCGCTCGCAAGCGCCTGCACTGTAGTTGTGGTCAGGACGGCTTGGATCACCAATGGCCATCACAGCCTTCATCATCGCCAGGGCCGTGTCGCGTGCCCAGTCGCCGCCAATCAGTTGCCGGTGTCCGCCACGTTGACGATGCCGAGGGTGAGCTGTTCCCTTCTGGTGACGTTCACCATGTCCAACACCACGTCCAACACTACTACCGTCCTCATCAAAGTCACTGTCATATTCGCCACCTCTGGCACAGTCACTGCCGTCGTCGTCGTCGTCGTCGTTGTTGTTGTTGTTGTTGTTGTCGTCGTCGTTGGCATGCGCGCTTTGCAGCAATGCGTCGACGCACCTGCACACAGCGCTGAGCACAGTTACCTCTCCACCACGACTATGGCCATCGTGGCCTTTGTTGTTGTTGTTGTTGCTGCTGCTGCTGCTGATGCAAGCCAGCAGTGTCTCCTGCAGTACTTCCAGCACACCGTCTTCCACCGCATCATATGCGGTCAGGTGACCACCCTGGAGCAGTCGCGTGAGGATCCGGCAGCATGCACGCTGGATGCCACGCTGGCGCGGGTGCATCTGCATAGCGCTGATAACTGCAGAGACACCGCCGTGACGCAACACGCGCTTGCAGTGGTCGGCGTGCGCGTGCACGAGAACATCCAGTGTCTGGCAGGCGTGCTTCTGCAGCTTTGCGTCGCCCTGAAAGGTCCACATGGCGGTGAGGCACACCTCGGGGAACTCAAGCAACACGCGATGCAGAATGCCGCGGACACGCTGCACAGCGTCGTTGGGGGCCGGTGGAGGGACGTTGCTGTAGATGGCAGCGCGGTGGTGGTAGGCAGCCACGTGACGCAGAATGGAGCAGCACACACGCTGCAGGTCGTGGTGGCCCGGGTGCACCAGCATCAGGGCTGTGACGGTGTCAATGGAAGGGTAGTCCACGACGAGATGCGGCAGCACCGCAGCGCCGTGGCGGCGGATGCAGTTGTTGAGCTCATGCAACTCGCTCATGACGTCGTTGATGTTGGCCACGCTCTTCCTCAGCGCCTCCAACGTGTCGATCAGCTGCGCTGTGGGCTCTGCGTGTGCAACGACCTCGTTGATTCGGGTGTCGCTCGCACTGGACGTGATTCTGGGCAATGGGTGGCTGTCCTGGTGGCCCACCAGGCCACCCGAGATGTACCCGCTGCTGCGGCGGTGATGCGCAGCTGGCTGCACCCCTCGCAACGTGTAGCGGTTGAGAAATGTCGGATGACACACGTCGTCGCTGTCAAAGGCGTCATCATCATCGACGTCTGCATCGGGATCATCAGGGGAATCAGCACTTTTACAGTCATCCTCACTGGCCTCAACGGACACAAGCGCGTGGTCCACGTTCCCCGCGCGTTCCTCGTAGTGGTCATCCATGGCGCCTGTGTTGCTGTTGGGCTGGCGGTCCATATTAGCGTGGAGTTGGGCGAGCCCGCGGATGGTGTGCACGAGTTGCTCGGGCGGTGTGTGCACACCGCGGTCTGCTGTTGGCACCCACATCAGCGCAGAGGCTGCGGGTGCCATGAGACGGAACAGGCAGCGGGCGTACGGGTGACGCAACTCAGAGCACATGTGCACAAGCACGATGGACGTCTTCTTCGTGCCGTAGATGAACCTGAGCTCATCCAGGCTGCTGAAGCGGGCTCCGCTGTCTGCTGCACCATAGGTGGGTGTTGTGAGGATAACGACGAGGTCGGCACGCGAGATGGACAGCTTGGCAGCGTCTGCGAGAAGCTCATGGTTGCGGTTGGATGGACTGAGGGAGACGCAGAAGTCACTGCTGGGTCTACGTCGGCATCGCGGGTCTTGGTGCTGTTGGTGGTGCGTCGCAATGTCTTGCAACAGACGTTGCTGCAGCGCGTATGCGGCTTCCCCGCCCTCGTCGTCCTTGAACGACACATACACCAGCGGAGGTTCGGCCATGCTCATGCTGGGTGTGGTGCGATGGTCTGTCTTGCCTTGTCGTCAACGTGTGCTCGCCAGTGGCGTTGCAGGGAAGGAAGGCACGTGGGTTGCTTACTCACTTGAGAAAAATGAATCAAGGTAAGCAGGTGGCTAGTGTTGGAGTGGGGGAGGGCGGAGCTGGTCACGTCACACATCTTCGTGCACCACGCAACCATGTGCCGTGTTTGCACAGCTGCACTCCCACCACCATCTTCGATTGTCGTGAGCGGTGACATACTGATGAGCAGTAGGAGTAGGGTGTGTGCCATACACAGTGTGCGTGTCTCCTCGTGGGTGAACCACTTTCTTCGTTTCTGGTTTGCGTTTGTGCAAGCGGTGAGAATCCTTGCAAGGGTGTGACGTCATTTGTGTCCAGCACAAAGGAGTGAGTGCTTCGCAATTACGCAAACCAAGGCGACGAGAAGCAAGCCGCACGTTGATTGCAAGTTGCTTGCAATCCATCTCCCCCTTTGAAGAAGCGAAGATGGTCGAAGATGACATTATCGGGCGTTTCGTTCATGTTCTGCTCTTGCGGTCAACGCCACGAGATTGTTCTCGAAGGGTATTTTACTGACGCTGGGAAGACAGAGGAGGTGGAGAGGGGGGGGGATGCAACGTGCCGTGTGTTGATGAAATACCAACACAACAAAGGATAACACTGGGACACAGAGACCCAAGAAGGAAGCACCCACCCCAACGAGCGAACCCTGCAAAGACGCAGCACACCATGTGAGGATGTTACACTACTGGTTGTCTGCCCAGAGGGCCTTGAGGTGGTGTGGCTCCGGCTGCTGCGGGAACCAGCGCCCTTCAATGTCGATCAATGGCCACGTGGAAAAGTCGGTGTTGGTCGGCTGGTCGTTCACCTGACAGGTGTGTAAGTTGGGCCGGAGGGGGGGGGGGGAGTTTGTGAGTTTGGGGCAAAAGAGTGGGGACGGGGAATACATGGCGAGGTCGATGCACACAAGCACACACACTCGTACATACATACATACATACATACATACATACATACATACATACATACATACATACATACATACATACATACATACATACATACATACACACACAGTGACACACACACGTACATACATACATACATGCAGCGCAGCAGCTTTTCAACGTTCACAACCCCCTCCATCTGCCCACACACAACCAACAGACGTCCCTCCCCCACCTCTGTGATGACCCAGGCGCCGTGGCCCTGGGTGACGTCGTACGAGAAGGAGCGCACGCCCTTGCGCTGCGCCATGCACTTGACCCCGTGTGGTACCTCGATGCGGTCCTTGGACGAGAGCTCGCCGCCGTTGACCTTGATCAGCTCGTCCAAGAGCGATGAGCTGCAGTTGTTTCGGTCAAACACCGCCAGCAGGCCAATGCCTTGGAGCGGTGATGCACGTTGTTGTGCAGGCGATGAACGAGGGAGTGGGGGAGTGGGAAAGTGGTTGAGGGAAGCACGTGATGTGAAATACCCATAAAGACGACTGAAACAGAAGCAGCTGCACCATCAAGAGCAATGCCTAAACAGACACGCACGCACACACATACACGCACAAACACAGATTTAGACAAACGCACACACACGCACACACGCACACACACACACACACACACGCACACACACATACACACACACACACACGCACAAACACAGATTTAGACAAACGCACACACGCACACGCACACGCACACAAAAACGCAAACACACACACACACACAGATACAGACACACAAACTCACACACAGACACACAGACACGCAGGATCACGCCTCCCTTGCGTACTCTCCACCCCACCTTTGCCCTTGTGTGTGATGACGATGACATCAGATGGCCCGGCGTAAAGGGACCAGTTTGCCGATTCCTTGACAGGCCACATGCCAGCAGGCGGTTTCGGGGCGCCGTTGGTCACGGCAAAGTTGTAGAGCACACCCGTGTTGTTGAAGTGCTTCCAGCTCTTGCCTTTGGCCGAGAAGAGTAGGGGAGGGGGGTTGTGAATGTGGTGGTCGTGTGTGTGGGGGGGGGGGGAGATGCGGGTCTCAAATTGTGGTTGTGGTCAATGAGGAGGGCAAATCATGTACAGAAGCAAACACACGCACACATACACACACATGCATACACGTGCACACACACACACACACACATGCACACACACACACACATGCATACACGTGCACACACACACACACACACATGCACACACACGCGCGCGCGCGCACGCACACACATGCACGCACACACGCACACAACCAATCAGCCAACCAAGCAAGCAATCTCCCCCCCCCTCCACTCCAGACTCCGCTCCCCCCACCCCTGTTCTCATCACTGCCACTTGTCAGCGCGTCACCTTTGCCAGTGAGGTGGAAGGTGTCGTGGATGGAGGAGGCGCCATCGTGCTGCAGCATGAGCACCGTCGGGCCCGCCACCACCTCCGACTTGCCGTGACCAGCGCCGCCAGCAGCAAGCAGCCAGCCTGTCATGCAGGGCAGCACGGGGGAGAGGTTCGTGCGTTTCGAGTATGTGTGTATGTGTGTGTGCGTGTGTGTGTGAGGGAGAGAGAGAGAGAAAGAGAGAAAGAGAGAAAGAGAGAAAGAGAGAGAGAGAGTGTGTGTGTGTGTGATGAAAAACAAAGCATGATGAAGACAGGGGTGAGCAAGAACACATATAGATGGACGAACAAACAAACAAACACAGACAAAGAGACAGACAGACAAACGGACAGACGGGCAGACGGACAGACGGGCAGACGGACAGACAGACAGACACACACACACACACACACACACACACACACACACACACACACACACACACACACACAACGAACGACGACGACGACGACG